>NC_133648.1:158677239-158977239 GCF_009905375.1 Apium graveolens | reverse complement strand
TAAGCTTAACAGCAGTTATCCGTCGGATAGCTTTACCACTCACCCGACGGATATCACTTATCCGTCGAGTGTCTCTGCACAACTTCAAACTTCAATAATTTCAAGTGCAAAAGATTTGGTGGTAATACAATCACTCTTAGGACTGAGAGAGGAGAGTGCATTGAGTGAGAGGCTGGGTTGCTCCCATGCAAAAGGAGAGGAAAAGAGTGAATCTCAGCAATCCATTCATTCAGGATTGACAAAAGTGAGTGAGAGTCCCACCTTAGTAGGTGAAGGTGAGGGTGTGAGGGTGGGGAGCCAGGGTGAGACCCTGATGCAACAAAAGAGAGAACATGAGAGAAAAGCAGGTACTGGAGAAATAAGGATGGAACCAGCCATTGCTAGTGAGTCAATGATTGTGGATGATGCTGAAAAGGAAAGACAATTTCAGCAACATTACAAAGCTGTAATTGATAATATTTCCTTGGATGCTGACACTTTTACTCACCCTGTTTCAGCCTATCAACTGTTGGCTGCTCAGGGCAATGTGGAGGCAGAGCAGACTTTGCACTTAGTGCACACCACAGAATCTCTTCAAAGAGATAAAGCTGCTGTAAACAGGATGCCTCCTCAAGCTGGAGAGCCATCTGAAGAATTTGGAGTAAATTCTGATGATGATGACTCTAGTTCTTTGAATGGTAGCATGAACTTAGGGGGAGCTGAAGGCCCAAGTTCTGCTTTAAGTTTACCTGAATGGGCATGGGCAAAGGAATTTACACCAGGACAATTTGAGGTGTCTTTGGTAAAACAAGTAACAGCTATTCAGCAAGCCCTTCAGGAAGCTTCAGATGCTGGTACCAAGGCTGTTCTTAAAGCTCATCTAGACTCTTTGCACTTAATGAAGATCCAACACTCAAGACAGAATATCAGTGTGGATGAATTGAAAAAGGAGATAGCTGACTTAAAGACATACAACTCTGAGAAGCTGAATTCAATAATGCCATATGGTACCATGCATGATCTATTACTAAGGTTGAGAAGAGAATCAGATTCTGACAAGAAGATAGCCAAGCTGGAGACCAGAGTTCAAGTTATTGAGAATTCAGTGGCTCTACTTCTTCAAAATCAACAGACTCAGACAAATCTTCTCATGCAACTGGCTAAAGCACAAGGCCTAACTCCTCCACTTGATGATAACAAAAAGGGGGAGAGAGAATCAAGTAAGGGGGAGAAAGGACCAACTGAGGGGGATAACATTTTAGTTCAAATCAGCAAAGTAATTGTACCTTCAATTACTATCTCCAAGCCACCAGTTGCAGATGGTATAGATCTTATAAATGCAGCAGCAGCAAATTTGAAAGATGTTGATAAAGAAGAGTTGACTCTGATCAACTGGAAAAAGATTGATGAGGAAATACAGAAAAAGTTTCAATTAGTCAAGGAACCAGATCAGTCAGCCATCCATCACTCTCATATCAAGCCAATCAATATGAATGAGATGAGCATGAACTATCTGGAGAAAGGTTGGTATTCAAGTACAAAGGAGGAAGAGAGATTCAGTGGCCTCTTCACAGGATACTTCAAGAAAGCCAAGCTGTGTTGATCAAAGTCTATTCATCCTTCAAGAAAAACTTTGGCTTTAATGTAACTGCAAGAAGATTAGTATTGAAGAAGATTGAAGAGCTAAGGAGTGTTAGAGCCAAAGATGCACTACCCAAAACTCTTAACATCCCATACACAGGGAAAAGAGTGCATCTAAGGCCCTACTGGCTGATGGAATTCATGGATGACAAGGGTGTGAGAAGATTCTTCAGATTAGAAGACCAATTGAGTATCTCTAGCAATGAGACTCTCTTGGAAATGTAAGAAATGTTAGATCTCTCAGAATCTGATGAATTAGAATTCCACAGACAGCTCCAGAATCAAATTGAAGAAAACAACAGAAAGCTTGGAAGAAGATCCAGACCTTCAAGAAACTAGAAAAATCTGCTCAGGCTAGAGGAGCATCTTGAACTGACTGTGAGCCAAACCTTGTATATCCTGTTTAAATTGAAGCACTCTTAGTTTTATATACTTATCTTTAAAGATATATGTTTAGGATGTTTTGTTATCATCAAGTATCTCTTAATTTATGGCTACAATTCCAGTAGACATAAATTGGGGGAGATTGTTGTGAATATGTTGTGTACTTGATGATTACCTAAACAAAACATCTAAGTACATTTTACTTAGTGAAATAATGTAGCACTCGACGGATAAGAATTATAGTCCCGACGGATAACTCGTTTTAGTCCCGACGGATGAGTAACTTATTATCCATCGAGTGAGTAGCTTATGTAATAATAAGTTTGTAGCACAGTGTTGTATGCACCTTTGTATAGAATCTGTAGTAGTATACAAGTCATGTTGACTTTAACTAGCTATGCAGAATAGGTTGATTAACTGTACATAAGCAATGCCTTGTAATTCTGTATAAGTGAAATGAAGTCAAGTGCCAAAATAGCTATCAACGGATGCTTAACAAAGCTTCGACGGATGATCAAATGACTTTCAACGGATGTTTAAAATAGCAGTCGACGGATGATCAAGTAAGTCATCGACGGATGATCTGAAAGTCGACGGATGATCATATCAAGATTCAAACATCAGTTGAACAGTGAAAGCTGACACACAGCCGTCGAGTTGGATACAAACACATTGTGGAAGCCCATTAACTGGGTAATAGAGGACGAAAAGCAGCAAAGATCAAGACTGTTAGATTTTATATTTATTCAGTTCTTTTGACTTTGTAATCTTGGTAATATATAAACCAAGAGAGTAGCAAATAGAAAAACAACTAAGAGAGCTAAGAAACAAACACAGAGAAATCTTTGTAAGCACTATCTTTAGCATTTCCTGTGTTCTTAGTAGTTCTATTTTGTATAAGCAGTTGTGAGCATTTCTGCACACAGAGTCCTCTCGATATATTAAATATATCTCTGGTGGAATTGTTTAAATCCACCAGAAAGTTTTTAAAGAATCTTGTTTTTAATTACTTTTGTTTTGATTCATTAAAGTTTATATTCCGCATTGTGCTAATCAAAACAAATATATCTATAATCGAGTTGAACATTTTTATTTCAAGAAAAAGTTCAAGAATTCCATTCAACCTCCCCTTCTGTAATTCTTGCTATATTGTTAAGGGACTAACATTCATCACACAACAACAGATAGGCAAGATGAACATGATCAAGCTCACAATTCGTGAGCGGATAGGAAATGTTCCGCAGTTTTCTGGAAGCGTTGATGCTGCCGTAGCTGAGGTAGGAGCTACCAATAGGCTAGGCTTTCGACTATTGATGTACCAGACTTATGTATATTTATGAACTGTAATAATGGCAAATAATATGTAAACTTATTCAGAAACCCTTTTAAGATGTAATGGCATATAATTGTGGAATAAAATGACTCGTGTTATTTTTGGATATTCATCTCTGAGACTATAACTTTATGGTGTGTGTGTTTATTGTGGGGTCACTGTACAGAGTAGTTGATTGTTTATTAAGATTGGATGTTATTAAGGGAAATGGAACTCGTGACAACCTGAATCCCCGACCCCGGATTTGGGGTGTTACAATTATTATTATCATTATTATTATTAAAAATTATCGTATATTATACATTAAATCACCCTGCTCAACCTACTCAACCTGCTCAATAAATAAAGATTTCTTGTTGTCGAGATCATTTCATTTAACGAAGTTTAGTAGACATCATTTGAATGTAACAGTAATGTGTCATCCACATGATCCAACTTAAAGTTAGGTAGCTCTGGTCTAGAATGTGAACTTACATTAAATATGTGCTCTGACCGCCTAAATTATTACCCTCTCTTATTTATTTATTTTTATAGATTTTTCATTTTTAAATGTCATTTGCAATTTTATTCATTTGAATAATTACAAAAAGTAGTAAAATTTTATTGTATTAAAATTAATTACAACTATCACTTTCCTCTATTATAACCATTTTATATATTAAGTATTAATTGTTGCCACCAATTTACTCTTTTTTTTTATTTTTTTCACATCAAATTATATTATTTCTTTTACCTCTTAATTTCTATAAAATTCCATGCAACTGAGGGAATAGTACAATATATTTGTCTCTCTAAAATATGTTTAAATTAAATACAGGAACAAAATTGGGAAAATTGTCTCAGTCGCGACAGATAGGTCACAAAGCTCAAAATGATTTTCTTTTTGATTTAGGTAGGTGGCTGGCTGGCTAGTAAAGCTGGAATAATACATTTAAAAAGAAATTTGTCATCGTCCTTATCTAATTTGTGTTTATCGTGTTTATGATTTTACCTTCCGTCTATCATTAGAAAATGATGGCATACAGGTGTCTCGCACTGCGCTCTATTTTATGTACCACCATATTCATCTATCAATCAGTTCTGTATTATTTTTATTCATAGACATCAATTTTTATTCATAGACATCAATATTATAAAAATAGTAAATCGGAAGAGATCGTCAATTTAGTAATCAGGATTAATTGAACAGATTAATAGTAGCAAAAATTAGATATATTTTTATATTTAAAATTTTATTTAATTTTAATATCCTTATTTATTAGTAATTTAATTATTTATATGTTAATATATATTTATTATATTATATAATTTGTAGTTATCAGAATTTAATTAAAATTCCTTTTTATATATTGTAGTTTATCATCAATATATCAATTACAAAAAATACATAAGAATTAGTTGTATTTTAATAATCGGATAGATCATGTGTATTTCAAAAAATTAATCGGGAATTAAGAATTGAAATCTCAGATTTTTAGAATTATGGGAAACAAGGAAATAAATGTCAAAAATGTGTACACAGAAATATGATATCTATTGATTCGTAACTCACCCGACAACCACAAGTTGTAAATTTAATCCGAGTCTGTTATTAATAGATTTTTGTTATTACGTAGGTACACCGACATTGAACAAATTTCAACATTGACATTCTTAATGATATTTAACATATTTATTCTTCAATAATATTTATTAATAATTAAATAATTAATACTTTAAATACTTATAATTACATGAAAGTAATATTACATAATTTATAAGCTAGTATGATAGTGTCTCCATTGTTTAAATTTTTTTGATTGAATTAATATATTTAAGAATAAATAATAAAATTTCATGTATAAATTTTCAAAAACAAAAAATAGTACTCAAAAATTTGAAATACTTTTTATTAAAACAATTAATTACATAAATGTTCTAAATCGTACAAAAAAATGGTAATTTTTAATTCAAATTCTATAAATTGAATTAAAGAAATTAAAAAGACTATTTTAGGAAAGGAGTAATCAAACAATGAGTTTCTTATGGTTGAAAATTAGGGTATATTAATTGATATACTTATTACTAGGGTTTGTGAGTTTCGAGCCTCGATTTGACTGCTCTTGTGTCTCGTGACTCGATCTCCCTTAACAGGATGTCTGCGTACCTTACTGATTGTCAAGGATCAAAACAAAAAATGTAGTTCTGATTTGGTGGGGGTGAGACCCCTTATATAGGTGTTGGGATTCCTTGAATTAATTAGAGTTGGGAGACTTGGTGAACAAGTTTCTGAATTAGAATGAACTTTGGAGTCGTAGAAACTAGGAGACTGATTCTTTATCCTATAAGATCTCTGGGAGGCCAATCTCCAAGGAATTGTGTCCTTATTTGGACTTTATCATCAGCTGATTTATCCCTTATTAATTGATTACGAAATTAACTAATATTCAGGGTCTTGGGCCCTTTCTAATGGGCTTAACTGTCAGCCCAATTCTGGTATAATTAATGCGATATTAATTACTCAATCAGGGTTTATTTTACTCCCTATCATTTGCCCCCCAACTTCTAGGAAACAGTAAAAACTTTCGCAGAAGTTAAGTTTATTTTACCGGGTATAGTTTTTGCGTAAAGTGTGGAGCAACCTACACATTTACAATAATTAGCCTTGTACGTGGCTTCAGGGATATTTTGAAATATCCCCATCATTTCTTCCTCTTTTTCTACCTTATTCCTATTATTTAGGAGTTTTCTGGTATTTTTTCTAAATTTACAGGAATTTTTCCTAAATTTACAGGAATTTTCCCTTAATTTCTATGATTTTTCCTTAATTTTCAGAAATTTTCAGTAAATTCTCATAATTTCTGGATATTATTCCTTAATTTTCAGAAAATATTCATAACTTCCAGAAATTTTTTAAGGAAAAATCTTAATTTTCTGCAATTTTTAAGAATTTTTCAGGAATTTCCCCCTTTTTCTTTTCTTCTTCCTTTTCTTTCTCTTCATTTTTTTAATGCAATTTCAACCAGGAGTCCTTTCGGCCAGGATCCTGGTCGAATTAGCCATCCATTTAGTCTGATCGAAGGCCCATTCGGTGAGGAACAGTCGACCAGGAATTTCGGTCAAGATTCTGACCGAATAAAGCCTCCATTATTCATGCTCGTGGGGATTTTGTCCTGGGGCTTGTTCGAACAGGATTCCTGACCGAAATTCGGTCAGGAATTGATGTTGACTCAGATTTTCTGATCGAATAAGGATCCTCTATTTTCTGGTCGTGGGTACTTTCGACCAAAGCAGCTCGACCAGGATCCTAACCGAAATTGACCAGGACATATTTTCTAAATCTCTGATCGAATTTTTCGGTCAGGACCTAATATTGGCCCATTTTCTGACCGAATTAAGGATCCTTCTTTCTTGATCGTGGGTATTTTCAACCAGAGTTTGTCGACCAAGAATTAAACTATATTCATGGCCGAATATAGCTCTTGAATTCTTTAACTGGGCCAGACCTTTATTCTTGGGCCCTATTGGGCTTAATACTTGGGTCCTTTTAATTTCTGGCCCTTTACTGATCTTTCAAACATTTGGGCCCTTAACTGGGCTTATTTCAACGGGCCCTTAACTGATTTAACGGGTCTTTTTTGGGCTCTTCCATTTTTTTGCATATATAATATTATATATATATTTTTGTTCTGGAATCCTCCTGTATTTGTGCTTTTTGTTGGGCCATTTTTATGGACTTCAAAGTCCAAAATCCCGAATACTCTGGAATTCTACAGCATTCTTTATATATATTGATGTTTTTTTATTGTTTTGTTTCAGTCTAATGCTTATTTCCAAGCGGCTGTGAGGCAAGCCGAGTCGTGGAAGAAGGCCTCAGATAACGCTGACAACGCCCTCAGGAGGCAGCAGAGAAAGTACGTTTCGCTAGAGAGAAAGATGAAGCGC
The DNA here is from genome assembly GCF_009905375.1 of Apium graveolens. Lineage (NCBI taxonomy): Eukaryota > Viridiplantae > Streptophyta > Magnoliopsida > Apiales > Apiaceae > Apium > Apium graveolens. The sequence continues at coordinate 158,969,978 of NC_133648.1, read as the reverse complement.
AAGGAGGAGGAGCTAGGAGAGGCAAACGCTGAGTTGGTCGTTCTGAGGGCCGAGAAGGACAGAGCGATTGATTTTTATCTGGACTCGGAGGAGTTTACTCAGTCCATGAGGGTGAGGGACAACACGGTGTTCCCTGGTTTTTTCAGGACTGGCTGGGACACGACCTTTGGGACCATGAACGAGGCTTGTCTGGATATTAACCCGGCGGACTATATGTGCCCTGATGACGAGGCTCTACTACAGAGGTTTCACACCCATGTAGTTGTCTCAGATCGTATCCCTCAGGACCCGCTTCTTCCTCCTCCCGAGTCATCTTCTAGGCCTTCAGCAGATGATCACAACTCTTCTTTCTCCGAGACCGAGACTGCTGAGACATCCAGTGAGAGCGGAGGGGATGATGACATGGATGCTGAGGGCACCTCCCCTCCTTAGAGTTTTACTAGCCCTATGTGGCTTATTTATCTTTATTTTATCCTTGAGACTATCTAGTATATCGAACTTTGTATCTCTTATTTGAACTTGATTTATTTATCAAACTTTATGCTTTTATTGGAATTCATGCATTTAGTTCATTTGTCATGCCATAGGGATTTTAACCATATTTCGGAAACTTTATAAATTTCATAAACTTTTGAGACTCATCCCTTACACAATTCTTAATAAACCTCAAACTTGAAAGAGTAGTCTTATAAAACTAAAACATGAAATCCTAAGCAAGTAAAGCTTTAAGGTGCTTTTCAACCTACTTGTCATTTTGACAAGTGAGAATCGTGCTCATCCATCTTACACACAGTAAATTTTCAGGTTCTATGCGTGCCAGGTTCTGTGGACTTCAAAACCATCCATAGTCTCCAGCTTGTAGGATCTCCTTCCTTGAACACTTTTGATCTCGTACGACCCTTCCTAATTTGGGGAGAGTTTTCCCTTCTGCCCACCTCTGAAAGCTTCCACCTTCCTCAGAACCAAGTCTCCTTGCTTGAAAAACCTTTCTTTTACCCTTAAGTTGTAGTAAAAAGAAGCCTTTTTCTGATATTCCACTATCTTGGCATGTGCCTCATCCCGTACCTTATCAATTAGATCCAGGGCTAGCCTTTGTCCTTCCTCATTTTCTTCAACGTTGTATGCTTGGATCCTGGAAGACGAGTGTGATATTTCCACAGGAACAACCGCTTCCGCCCTATATGCTAACATAAAAGGAGTTGCTCTAGTAGTGACTCTACAATTAGTCCGATAAGCCCAAAGTATTGGGAGTATTTCATCCACCCAATTATTCCTGGATTTTTCGATCCTCTTCTTCAGACCATCTAGAATTATACGATTCGCCACTTCCGCTTGCCCATTGGCTTACGGATGAGCTACGGAGGTAAACCGCAACTCAATCTCATTCTCCTCGCGATACTTCCTAAATTTCTCATTATTGAACTGTGTTCCATTATCGATAACTAGGATACGGGGAATTCCATACCTGCACATGATATTTCCCCACAGGAATTGTGCAACCTACTTAGTTGTGATCTTGGCCAAAGGCTTGGCTTCAATCCACTTAGTGAAATAATCTATGGTTACGATCAGGAACTTCCTTTGAGCCGTGGCCATGGGAAAAGGCCCGAGTATATCCATTCCTCACATAGCGAAAGGGATGAGAGAATTGATGGAAGTCAGCATCTTAGGTGGTTTTCGAACAACTAGTGCATGCTTCTGACAATGTTCACACTTCTTCACATAGTCCTTGGCATCGGCCATCATTTTTGGCCAATAAAAGCCTAAACGGGGTATCTTATGAACCAGTGCTCTGTCCCCCAAGTGTTACCCATAGATACATTCATGTACTTCTTCAAGAGCCAAACGTGCCTCATCAGGTCTGAGACATCTTAAGTAAGGAACCACATAAGATCTTTTGTACAAGATCCCATCTATCAAGAAATATCTCAATGCTCGAACAACCAATTTTCGTGCTTCAAACACATCATTTGGTAGCCAACCGGTTTGAATATGGGCCTTAATGGGATTTATCCATGATGACCCAGCCCTATAGGGGCTACAAACTTAACATCAATGCTCCGTGTTTTTAAAACGCGGAAGTATATGCTTCCTGAACTTTTCTCTATCTCTGATGAAATAAACTTAGACAATGCATCCACCTTAGTATTTTCCTCCCTTGGAATGTGCTCAACGTGACATTCATCGAACTGTTTCATCACAGCCCTTACTAGGCGGACATACTTAGCCATTGTATCATCTCTTGCCTCAAACTCTCCCTTGACCTGGGATATGACCAGCTTCGAATCCCCACATACTTTTAAGTTCTTGACCTTCAGTGTTCCTGCTAGGCCGAGGCCAGCTATCGGGGCTTCATATTCTGCTTCATTATTCGTAGTTGGGAAGTCTAACTTCATAGCATATTCGATCAGGAACCCATCTGGGCTTTGTAAAACTAGCCCAGCTCCACTTGAATTTGTTTTTGATGCCCCATCAAAATAAAGAACCTAATATTCCTTTTCTTTAACACCATTTTCTTTGTCTCCTTGATCATCTTCTGTGTCTTGAGGTATAGTATCTTCCTGACCCCCGACTTCTTGGTTGGGTATGGTACATTCCACCACGAAGTCAGCCAATGTCTGGGCTTTTATTGCCATTCGTGGCTTTTAGTTGATGTCGAATTCTCCCATTTCTATTACCCATTTAATCAGCCTCCCACTAGCTTTGGGACTATGAATGATATTTCTTAATGGCTGATTTATTAGCACTTCAATTTTATGAGCCTGAAAGTAAGGACACAACTTACTTGAAGCCATCACCAAGGCTAAAGCAAACTTCTCAATAGTTGAATAATTCAACTCAGCTCCATGCAGAATTTTACTAACATAGTATACGGGTTTCTGGACTTTAAGTTCCTCCTTAACCAATACAACACTCAAGGCATTTTCTGAAACGACCAAGTATAAGTATAAAGTTTCAATCAGAGCTGGCTTGGCCAACAATGGGGCTTAAGCCATATATTTCTTTAATCCTTCAAATGCCTCCTGGCTTTCCTCAGTCCATACAAAATCTTTAACCTTCTCCAGGGATTTAAAGAATGGCAAGCACTTGTCTCCGAATTTGGAGATGAAATGTCCTAGAGCTACAACTCTTCCAGTGAGTTTCTGAACGTCCTTTATGGAATGTGGTGGTTGCATATCCAGGATAGCCTTTATTTTATCAGGATTGGCTTCGATTCCCCTCTTGGAGACCATCAGACCTAAAAACTTTCCAGATCCCACTCCGAAAGCACACTTTGCAGGATTTAGCATCATTTTGTGATATCTCAACACCTCAAAGGCCTCCCTCAAATGGGTTATATGATCAGCTTTTAACAACCTCTTGACTAACATGTTATCAACATAAACTTCCATAGTTTTTCAAATAAGGGCCTTGAAAATCTTATTTACCAACCTTTGATAGGTGGCTCCTGCATTCTTGAGACCAAACTCCATAACAAGATAACAAAAAACACCAAAGTCAGTAAGAATGATACCTTTGGGATGTCATCCTTATGCATCTTGATCTGATTGTATCCACTAAATCCATCCATGAAACTCAACATCTCATGACTAGTAGTAGCATCTATCAATGTGTCTATCCTTGGCAATTGGAAATAATTCTTTGGGCATGTATCATTCAGATCAGTCAAATCTACGCATATTCTCCATTTTCCTTGAGCCTTCTTTACCATCACAGGGGTTGCTAACCATTCCGGGAACAATATCTCCTCAATGAAACCAGCCTCTAAGAGCTTCTCTACTTCTTGCTTAATAGCTTACTGCCTTTCGATTTGGATCCAGATTCAGCTTGTGAGTGATCAGTTCCGGGTCTATGCTTGGCATATCAGCTGCCGACCATGCAAATACATCACTATTCTCCTGTAAAAACTTCACCAACTTCCCTCCAAGAGGCTCCTCTAGTGACGCTCCAATAAAATTTACTTTCTCAGGATCCTCTGGAGCCAAAGGAATCGGAACCAAGTCTTCTGTTGGCTTCCCTCTTTTCTCATCATTCTCACGGATATCCAGTTCTTCAATAGGCAGAACCTGCCCCCCAACTCCATCATTCCTAAGAGAGGCCACATAGCAACTCCTTCACATTCTGCCAAACATAGACCCGGGAACTTTTGATCAGCCCTAAGAGGGATCTTTTGATCTCCACTCTCTTCTCTAATCACATTCTGGGTGGGAAACTTCATCACTGAATGGTAGGAAGAAGGGACTGCCTTGAAAGCATATATTCCCGTTCTTCCCATGATTGCATTGTAAGTTGATCTAGCCTTTACCACTACAAAGTCCAACATCTGTGTTGCTTGTCTTGGTTCCTGACCTATGGTTATTGGCAACTTTATTATCCCTTCCACGGGGCACTCAACTCCCGCGAATCCATATATCGGCATATCGGTCGGGGTTAATTGAGAATCATTGTAACCCATCCTTAAAAAGGTATCATGGAGCAAAATGTCCACCGAGGAACCATTATCTTTAAGGACCCTCTTCACCGGGTTGTTCCCTATTATCGGTGTTATGACCAACAGATCATGAGGAAATTTCACACCCTCCAAGTCGGAATCATCAAATGCCATTGTCACTCCTGTCTTCGCCCTCTTCGGGGCTTCCCCAACGATATACATAACTTCTCTAGTATATGTTTTCCTTGAGTTTTTGGATGAACCAACAACAGTTGGTCCTCCGAAGATTGTATTTATCACAAGCCCTTGGGGTCGTGGTCCTCCAAAGATTACATTTATCACCGGTCCCCTAGGCTGGGGATTTCGCCCCTGATCGTTTTGGTCCCTCCTACGATCATCAAAATTCTTTCTTCCGTTGTTATTCCTATCTCCTCCATCTCCAGTGTACTTGCTCAACCTTCCTTTTCGAATGAGGAACTCTATTTCATCCTTCAATTGTCTACACTCATCGGTGTCATGGCCAGCATCCTTGTGAAATCTACAATATTTGCTCTTATCCAGCTTTGTAGGATCAACCTTCAGAGGCTTAGGCCAACGAACATCTTTTTCGTTCTCAATTTCCATCAAGATCTGACTCTTAGGAGCATTCAACTTAGCATATTCAGTGAACTTTGGTCCTCGTCCTCCCTTCTTCGGGGTTGAATCATTGCTTTGCTTAGTTCTGGGATACTTGTCATTAGCAATATATTCCAGATGAGTTTTTTTCTTCTTGCCACCAGCGGGCTCGTTATTCACTACTGTCTTCCTCATGCTCTACTCCACTTTGATGTACTTTCCTGCCCTGTCTTGGAGCTGTAACATGTTTTCAGGGGGGCGCTTGGCTAATGACATCTTGAAGAACTTGTCCCTAGTTCCTTGTTGCAGTGCTATCATAGCTACCTTGTCATCAAGATCCGGGACCTTCAAAGTTTCCTTGGTGAAATAATTTAGATAGTCTCTCAAGGACTCTTTTGCTCCCTGCACAATGCTCATGAGGGATGCTGAACTTTTCTCATGCACTCTCCCACTGATAAATTGCTTAATAAAAGCTTGACTTAGCTCTCTGAAGGACCCAATAGAATTCAGAGGCAAATGGCTATACCATCTTTGAGCCATTCCCGACAGGGTTTGAGGAAAGGCCCGACACTTAATAGCGTCATTCACGGGCTGCAACAACAGTGCATTAGAGAATGTCCTGACATGATTAGCGGGGTCTCCAGTGCCATCATAAGCTTTGATGGTGGGCATCTTAAACTTCCTTGAGATATAGGCATTCATTATTTCTTTAGTAAATGGTGGAGTGGGATCGTCAGGATCTCCTAGGGGTAGAAGATCACTTGGATCAGCCCTTAGGACAACAACCCTTTTCTGTTGTGGACCATCCAGGTCTATGATTGGAGGAGGATTTCTCCTCCTCGGTGGTAGTGGGGGTCTGGGGGTCAGGTGCGCCTCTAGGTTGCGATTCATCCTTTGAATCTCAGGCTCGTGAGCCCTGATTCTCTCCTGCACTTCTTGGGGATTCGTCCCTCAAGTGCTTCTAGGATGCTGGTTACCATCAAACATCGGCTCTTTGCCAGCACGCCTCCATCTTGGGGCCACATCATCATCCGAAGATTCAGAGCCTCTCTCCGTGTAAGGCCAGAGAATTCCTGATCATCCGGGATAGGAGCTAAACCACGTATATATTAGGGCATCTGCCCTTGTGCTTCACTCCGATTAACATGTTCACTTCCTCCAACCTTGGGGTAAATGAGCATCCTATAAGGGGGGTTAGTGGTCACAACAGTTGAATACTCATACCCAACGGGTCGAGAATTCATAGGTGTATGTAGCTGTTGAAGTCGGGAATTCATCCCATGAGGAGTTGGGGGAATCGTCCCTTGTGGATGAGGTTCAGTTGCCCCTACCTGGGCTCCTCCTTGGGTGGTGGCATTGGTCGAATGCGGAGGTATCTTCACCGTTGACGAAATTGTTTTGGTCGTCCCAGCTGGTGTTCCTTCAGGGGCGTTGTTTCCACTCCGTGTTCTCGCCATGGTTGTTGTTATGTTTTCCCACAGACGGCGCCAAATGTTATGGATTGAAAACTAGGGTATATTAATTGCTATACTTATTACTAGGGTTCGTGAGCTTCGAGACTCGATTTGACTGCTCTTTTGTCTCGTGACTCGATCTGCCTTAACAAGATGCCTACGTACCTTGTTGATTGCCAAAGATCAGGTCAAAAAATGTAGTTCTGATTTGGTGGGGGTGAGACCCCTTGTATAGGTGTTGGGAGTTCTTGAATTGGATTAGAGTTGAGAGACTTGGTGGACAAGTCTCTGAATTAGAATGGACTTTGGAGTCCTAGAAAGTAGGAAACTGATTTCTTATCCTATAAGATCTCTGGGAGGCCAATCTCCAAGGAATTGTGTCCTTATTTGGACTTTATCATCCGCTGATTTATCCCTTATTAATTGATTACGAAATTAATTAATATTCAGAGTCTTAGGCCCTTTCTAATGGGCTTAACTGTCAGCCCAATTTTGATATAATTAATGCGATATTAATTACGCAATCATGATTTATTTTACTCCCTATCAGAATTGAAAAAGGAAGCGAGTGTACCGTTTAATATGTTCGCGCGTGTTGCGGGTAATAATATTCCCAATGCAAATTTAGCCTAAAACAACATTACAACGGTTGATATAACAATATTATAATAATAACGTAAAATAATGTATCTAACACCCAACGGTAACCTTAGTCCATCCCACCTCCCACTCTATAAATATGTCCATGTCTCCTGTTACATTTGTCTACTGATCTTTGTTTATTCTCATTCATAAACGCACGTACATTAATAATATAAACTAGAGATGGGGTTTTTATCAGTAATTATACTTTCTATCTTCTTGGCCGCTTCTTCAACAGACGCCAACAATTTCTTAGTTGGTGGTAAAAATGGTTGGACCACACACCCTTCCGAGGATTACAGAACATGGTCTGGCAGACTTAGATTTCTCATCAATGACACTCTTTGTAAGTTTTCGTGTTTTTAACTCAAATTTTATATTTTCTAAATATATGTTTTTGTACATGCTAACAAGATTATTGTATGGTTTGTGTATTTAGCATTCAAGTATTCAAAAGAAACAGACTCAGTTGTGGTGGTAAGTAAAGATGATTATGACAAATGTAACGCTGCAAACCCTATATCTAAATTGGATGGTGGTGATTCGACTTTCAACTTTGATCGTTCCGGACCTTTTTATTTTATTACATCAAATAAAACTAACTGCGATCAAGGTCAAAAGTTGGTCATTGTTGTCTTGGCACTCCGCAATAAATCTCCACCTACTCCACCAGCTTCTTCTCCGGCACCTGCAGCTGATCTAGCTCCGGTTCCTTTGCCGGAATCTCAAACTCCAGGGCCTTCCCCATCATCTGGATCTCTGGCACCGACGACGTCTGCTCCAGGGGCGAATGCACCAGGAACAAATGGTACACCCACTCCATTGAGTCCTGGGAATACTCCCTCGGATATCAGTTCCCCTCCGGGACCGTCCAAGTCATTTGCTCCGGCTGTTTCTCCGGCGGGGGTCGTGTCAGTACTTGTCCTGAGTGTGACTGTGGCTGCTTTTGTTACATTTACCTAGGTCAAGTTAATTAGCTGGAGTTGTCACTTTCTTTTCTGTTTTTCTACTTTATATATTTACATTTTTTATTTGGATTGAATATATTTGAATTTAGATTGTTGATATTTTTCGTAAGTGACAAATAGGGTCGCCTGAGCTAAGTAATGCGCTGGAGGTAAAAAAGAAATTACAAAAAATTGTTATAAAATGACGTGTTACAGGAATTTGACAGTATCCGATGAAACTGGATGGATATATCAACACATGCACGCACAGAGAGTAACACGTATAAAACTGGAAAAACAAAATTTATTTTTTCTAAGGCCTAAAAGTTCTCATCTGCACTTACAATATAAATAGTAACCAGAGATTTGAGGACTCCTATCTTAAAACAACTGCAACTACTTCCTACATTTGCTCGATTAACTCCACGATCCTAAAATATGTGAGGGATAACACTACGACTAATTCCTAGCTGTTTACATGGGTTGACAGCTTCTTTATTCAAATACAGAACATAAATCAAATTTAAATTATTTCCAACAAGCACCCCCTTAATTCAAATTTGGGTTTTGAGATTCCTGATGCCAAGCAGCGAACACATCCTTTCAAATTTCACAGTGGCCATAGCTTTTGTCAGCACATCAGCTCGTTGACTACCTGTTCCAATGTGTTTGATCACGATCTCACCTCTGTCAACACACTCACAGATGAAATGATATCGAATATCAATATGTTTATTACGTCCGTGAAACACTGCATTTTTAGCGAGATCTATTGCAGACTTGTTATCTATGTAGAGTATCACTGGACCAATGTTAGCATCAGTAAGTCTCCCAAGTAAATTTCTCAGCCATATATACCTTGGCAAACAGCCGCAGTAGCTGCCATAAACTCGGCTTCACAGGAGGATAGCGCCACACAACGCTGTTTTTGAGATACTCACGTTATTACACTATCGTTGAGATAAAATGCCATCCCTCCCGTACTTTTCCGATCATCGAGTTGCCCAGCCAGATCACTATCAGAATACCCCGTCAACATGTTATTGCTGCTCCCGCTTGAATACACCAATCCATAACTTAGCGTCCCTTTCAAGTACCTTAGAATTCATTTCACAGCTTAGAGATACATCTCGGTGGGCTGTTCCATGTAACGGCTGACTATACCAACAGCAAAAGCGATATCTAGTCTAGTGTGAACCAGATATCTCAAGCCACCTACGATGCTCTTGAACATGGTTGGATCCACGGGTGTTCCAGTTTTATCTTTATGGAGTTGACTCGCGGGTTCCATAGGGTATTTAGTAGGTGTACACTCTGACATACCACTCTTTTCCAACACCTTTCTAGCATAAGATGTCTGCTTGAGCTCTATATACTCCTTAGTTTGCACCACCTCTATCCCCAGGTAATGAGATAGTTTCCCCAGATCACTCATGTCAAACTTCTCACTCATTTGTTCCTTAAACCGCTGAATCATGGAAACACTTGTCCCTGTTATCAATAAATCATCAACATACACTCCAATAATCAATGTCTCACCCTTCTCCTGTTTAGTGTATACAACATGTTCATAAGGGCATTTTATGAAATCCAAACTCTCTAAACACTTATTTTACTTTGCATACCAAGTCCGTGGCGCTTGTCTAAGTCCATAGAGAGCCTTCACCAGCTTATAAACCAAGTGTTCCTTGCCTTTTTTCACAAAACCTTCAGGTTGCTGTACGTACACATCCTCTTGTAAATCTCCATTCAAAAAGGCTGACTTAACATCAAGATGATATACTTCCCATCTTTTTTTCGCAACCAATGCCAAGAGTAATCTCACTGTTTCCAAACGAGTAACAGGTGCAAACACTTCCTCAAAATCCACCCCTTATTTTCGTACGTATCCTTTCGCGACAAGCCTCGCCTTATGTTTCACAACCTCACCATCAATATTCTTCTTCAGCTTGTATACCCATTTTAAACCGATCGGTTTATGCCCAGGTGGTAGTGCCAAAAGTTTCCAAGTATTATTTCTTTCTATTGCCTCGATCTCACTCTTCATGGCTTTCTCCCATGGTTTTTCTTGGATAGCTTGTTTGTACGTGACTAGTTCTTCAGTACCCACAAATAACAATTCATCCTCCTCGAGTTCAATTTCCTCCGTGTTAGCATATATGTCATTTAAAAGCCTGTACTGCTTAGGTGTGTTGCTGTTGTCAGAACTTTCGGTACCACCTTGACTTGACTCGAACAATTGCGTGTGAGTCTCTGGTTCACTGTCACTTGATTGTGGCGTCTGTATAGGAGTGTCAGGTTCAGAAATGGCTTCTTCATCTGTTTCTGTTGAAAACGGATGCCCAATAATGGTGAACTGAGCTTGACTCTTGGTGACTGCACCATCAATATCACTCCAGACCCACGATTTTCCCTCATCGAAGACCACATCTCTACTAATGTGAACTCTGTTCTCCTCTGGATCGTATAACCTGTGGGCTTTCATCCCTCTCTCTCTCCCGAGGTACACCACCATCCTTGAGCGATCATCTAACTTTTTGGTATAAACTCCAGGTATTTTCATATAGGCGCAGCAACCAAAAGTCCTTATATGACCAACATCAGGCTTTTTACCTGACCAGGCTTCATATGGAGTATTGGAAGAGAGACCTCGTGTGGGTCATCTGTTGAGCACGTACACGGAGTGTCATACGGCTTCACCCCATAATTCTGATGGGACTTGCTTTTCTTTGAGATAACTTCTAGCCATGGATACCACTGTTCTATTTTGTCGCTCTACAACTCCGTTTTGTTGCGGAGTGTAAGGAGCTGTGTATTGTCTCACAATCCCATTATCCTCACAAAATTTTGCAAATGGTTGAGAACAGAACTCCCCCCCTCGATCTGTACGTAGTGTCTTAATATTTTCACCAGATTCATTTTCCACAAGCTTCTTAAATTTCTTGAACTCATCTATTGCTTCATTATTAGTGGACAGAAAAAAGACCCACATTTTACGACTAAAATCATAAACCAAAAGCAAAAAATACCTCTTTCCAGCTGGTGTACATGGAGTGATTGGTCCGCAAATGTCCCCATGGATTAGCTCCAGCACCTTCCCTGACTTGTAACTCGATTAAGTCAGAAACGGAGCCCTAGTTTGTTTTTCCATCAAATAGCCTCTACACACAGTTCTTGGATGTACCAGCTATGGCAAACCCTTTACCATCTCTTATCTGTTCATGAGACTTATTGCATCAAAGTTTATGTGGCCCAAACGAGCGTGCCAAAACCATGAATCTGTTTCAGCTTTTGTGAGCAGGCAGACTTCTGAATTTTCTTCGAGCATAATCTTGTATAAACGGTTGGCTGTCCTTTGCACCTTCATCAACAGCTTCCCACCATTGTCATATATCCACAGAAAATCATCTTGCAATACCACCTTATTTCCGTCTTCTGACATTTTCCCAAGTCTAAGAATGTTGTTACAAAGATTTGGAATGTAAAACACATCCTTAAACACTCTTGTTTCCCTGTTTTTGCACTTAAATGCGATTGAACCTTTCCCTTTAATGCATACTGTTGATCCATCTCCAAACTTTACTTCTCCTGTCACACTTTCATCCAAAGTGAAATTTTTGATATGTCTCCAGTCATGTGATTACTTGCGCCATTGTCTAGATACCATACTTGATATATCTTTTTCTCCCTTCCGGTCATCTCCAATTTTGGAACAACGCTTTCCTCGTTCAACAACACTAGTGGGATCTTCTTCTCGTCTAACTCGGAGAGCAACAGTGCAGGCTCATCATCCTTGATTTGAACTAGGTTTGCCTCCTTTTTTTGGTTTCTTTCTCTACGTGGTCGCCTGCATTCTGCAGCATAGTGACCCAGTAAATTGCAGTTATAACACCTCACGCCATCTTTATCACGACCAGCACCCTGAAAACCACGTCCACCTCGTCCTTTAAAGCTTGATTGCCCATCTGAATTCTCCCTATTTGATCGTTTTATCCATTGCTCACGTGTGAGCAGGAGTTTATTTTCGTTCTTCTCGTGTTTAGACCACTCCTCCTCTGTTAATAGTAACTTATTCCCAGCAGCACTGTTTTGGCTCCTTCCGGTGGTTAAATTTTGACCCTTTAGTCTCTCTTCATGAGCTTGGAGAGATCCAATCGCCTCCTCAACTGTCATGCTTTCCAAATCTCCAAATTGCTCTATTGTTGAAGCTATTTGCAGGAATCTAGACGGAACAGCTCGTAGCAGTTTCTTGACCACATATGACTCCTGCATCATTTCTCCTAAAGCTCGAATGGTAGATACCATTCCATTGAGCTTCATGTAGAACTCCTCAAGCTGATCACTATCCTCCATGTGCAGCGACTCGAATTCCGCCTTGAGTGTCTAAACATTGGCTTTCTTTACACGTTCAGCTCCCTGACACATAACTTTGATGGCCTCCCAGCCCTCTTTTGCCGTGTTCTTTCCTGCGATTGACAGTAAAATCTCTTCTGGTATGCCTTGGTAGATCATAGCCAAGGCAACCTTATCACTTTTATCCTCAATCGGTGTCTTTTCATCACTGGGTTCTACAGCAGTCCACACTCCTTGGGCCTGTATAAAAACTTTCATCTTCAATGCCCACGCCGTATAGTTTCCTTTAGCCAACATTGGGTAAGTTAGCCCCACAGACCCGACCTTGCCTTTCCCTGTATCCATCTTATAATAATCGCTCTGATACCAGATGATGAAACTGGATGGATATATCTAACACATGCACACACAGAGAGTAACACGTATAAAACTGGAAAAACAAAGTTTATTTTTCTAAGGCCTAAAAGTTCTGCTCTGCACTTACAATATAAATAGTAACCAGAGATTTGAGGACTCCTATCTTAAAACAACTGCAACTACTTCCTACATTTGCTCGACTAACTCCACGATCCTAAAATATTTGAGGGATAATACTATGACTAATTCCTAGCTGTTTACATGGGTTGGCAGCTTCTTTATTCAAATACAAAACATAAATCAAATTTAAATTATTTCCAACAGTATCGATCAATATCGATAATTTAATTGATATTATTAATTAAATCAAAATCATTCCGAGTCTTTCTTGATGTTATGATGATCATATGTCAAAACCCTTTTGTTTTCGCGTATTAGTTAAAACCCTTATTTGAGTTTCTGAATTATTTGAGTCCATTCATTCATGTTTTTTGTCGTGTTATGTTAGAGGAGTGTAGATTGAGTTGTTTTAAGAGAGACTGAGTTTCAGAAGAGAGGGTGCAGAGATTGTGTGGGTTGGGTGTGTTTGTTTTGACTTTGTGTGTGTGGGTCTCTCGTGTGAGTGTGCGTGTTTGGAGGTGTTTATGGTAGAGCCACCAGCTTCGTAATGGGGGGATGGTGTTGTTGTAGGGGGGCGGGGGAGGGGGGAGAGGGGCTGTGGATGATTGTGCCACCGCGGAGCTACCGTGTTCGGCGGCCGACGACCATCATCGCGGTGGTTATGGTTCAGAATGGGAAGGAGGAAGATGAGGATGCTATTGTGACGTGGGATGAGGCACTAATTAGTTTAAATAAAATTGGGTTATTAAATAGTAAGCCACGAGATAATTTGTAGATGCAGATGGTTGGAAGAAATCAAGTATTGGTCGCGGTTGGAATTTGAGCGGCCGCCAGTGACAGTCATGGCTGCTGGTGGTAGGTGTGGGAGGTTGATGATGGGTTAATTTTGGCTTTCATTTAAAAATGGAGTTAAAAGTTTTAAGCAATTATCTAATTAAAATTTGATAGATAATTTTAATGATTGTCTTAATTGAAGGCTTGTATGTGTATCATTTAATTGTGGCCTATTTCAGGGCATCTTTTTGGCCTTTTAAATGAATTAATGAGCAAATTCATTTGGTTTGTTTTTGCCTTTTAGATTCGTGTGCCAATTTATTGGACTTATTTGTGTCTAATTAAAAAAATTTTGGTTAGATTTTATTTTTATGTATTATATATATATTTTTATTATAATAAATTTTTATAATCGTATATAATGTTTTCTTATTATTTTCCAATATTTCTCTTTGTCTCATTTATTTTATTTTTAGGATGGTTGGAAGAGATTTTTAATAGGAGTACTCATGTCAGATTCTAAAGCTCAATTATCAACTAAAATCTCGGATTAAAAGATAATTTTGATGTCATGCGAGATTGTCCGCAACTGTCACATACTAGTTTATTCTTACTTTTGTATTAATATTTTAGTGGGTACTCCTTTTCCCCACCTGAGTTTTTTTCCCATTGGGTTTTACTCTTGTGGGGTTTTGAGGAGGCTTTTTCGTGGGATATCTAATCGGACATTGAAGTGATATTATCTAAACTTCTGGGAGCACTTACTTGCTTTTCAGTTACATGATATACTTTGTTTGATGATAAATGAAACTCTATCCCTCCGAATTGCATTCTTGATATTTATCAATGGAAATATATATATATTTCTACGAAAAAAACTTTGTACCCCTATTCTATTCCTTTTTTTTATAAATCAATATGAGTTTCTTCGTATTTGCATTATTTATATAGATGTTGGAGTTTATTTGTTGATAAATGCCACAGCTGGATCGTGATTTTCAATCCGATTAAAAATATTATTATATTTAAAACATTATGATAAGTTAAATTCTTGTGATTTAGCAACTCCTGAACGTCTCAATAATGATATTACTGAGTTGTTGAATTTAAACTTAACTAAGTTTGGTACATAGGCTTCTCTCAAAAACCAGCCTCCTTTTCGCGGGGTTTCCTTTCGAATTATCTGGTGGAAAGCCCTATATTTTTTGATTTATTTTGGTTTATTTTGTTTCTTCTAATAATTTTTTTCTTTGAGGGAAGAATCTTTAGCTATTTAGTATGTTTAGTTTGTTTTCAAATCTAATTGTTGGATTTTGGGTTTTCTTTTATCTTGAATTCAAGCGAAACATATTGGATTTTAGCGTGTAATGATTATCTTTTTTTAAATTTTGTTTTTTCAAATCTTAATTTTGTATTTAGAATTTTTGGTTTATTTTCTCTCCTTCATGAGTGTGTTTGTTTTCACCTTTATTGTGAGTGCTGGATATGATTTAGTGATGAAGGTTTATACTAGATTACATTTATGGTCGATAGCTCAAACACGTTGTGATTGTGATGAAATAGGTATATGCATATATATCTTTTTCAACATATCGCTTGATGGTCTCTGCACAAAAAAGTGCATGGAGATTGGCGATTTGATCCATTTTATATTTGTTCGACTCGATCATTTATGTAGATGCCATATGGCTTTTTCTTATTGAATCAAATATATTTTTCTTCAAAAAAACTAAGTTCATAAAAATATATATTTTATGTGCAATTGTATCATTGCTTTTTATGTTTTTTGAAAATATAGATTGATAAATGTTTAAACACAAATGCTAACAAATAAGAGTTCTTCACGCAAAAAAAGAAGCTCAATTTCCATCCAAGAAATTTAGAAAATACATGGTAAAGGAATCAATTCATATCATTATCATGAATAATAGTGATCTTACCGATCTCATGATAAAAACCCCAACCATGAATCAAATGTTCCCATGAGTAAGAGCATGAACAATGTATTATATAATTTTTCAGTACCACACTAACCGTTAGCAAGAGCTGAACAACATATTCTATAATTTCTTGGTACCGCAGTAACCACACCCAATCATATATCGAAAGTCCCTATCAGTTAGAGTATGAATAACGTATTTTATAAGTGCTTGATACTACACCAACCAGTTAACCGACATAAATATCGAACACATATTTTATAATTTCTTCATACTACACTAACCAGTTAACCGACATAAATCTCGAACAATAACAATGCTACACTATGCAACGTAATTATAAAAAAAGGTTAGTGTTAGTGTTGTGAATATGTTGTGTACTTGATGATTACCTAAACAAAACATCTAAGTAGATTTTACTTAGTAAAATAATGTAGCACTCGACGGATAAGAATTATAGTCTCGACGGATAACTCATTATAGTCCCGACGGATGATTAACTCATTATCCATCGAGTGAGTAGCTTATGTAATAATAAGTTTGTAGCACAGTGTTGTATGCACCTTTGTATAGAATCTGAAGTAGCATATAAGTCATGTTGACTTTAACTAGATATGCAGAATAGGTTGATTAACTGTACATAAGCAATGTCTTGTAATTCTGTATAATTGAAATGAAGTCAAGTGCCAAAATAGCTACCAACGGATGCTTAACAAAGCTTCGACGGATGACCAAAATAGCTATCAACGGATGTTTAACATAGCAGTCGACAGATGATCAATTAAGTCATTGACGGATGATCTGAAAGTCGACAGATGATCAAATCAAGATTCAAACATCAGTTGAATAGTGAAAGCTGACACACAGCCGTTGAGTTGGATACAAGTACACTGTGGAAGCCCATTAACTGGGTAATAGAGGACAAAAAGCAGCAAAGATCAAGACTGTTAGATTTTATATTTGTTCAGTT
This sequence comes from Apium graveolens, assembly GCF_009905375.1. Lineage (NCBI taxonomy): Eukaryota > Viridiplantae > Streptophyta > Magnoliopsida > Apiales > Apiaceae > Apium > Apium graveolens. Next base: position 158,953,374 of record NC_133648.1, on the reverse strand, counting down.
CTTTTGACTTTGTAATCTTGGTAATATATAAACCAAGAGAGTAGAAAATAGAAAAACAACTGAGATAGCTAAGAAACAACAACAGAGAAATCTTTGTAAGCACTATCTTTAGCATTTCCTGTGTTCTTAGCAGTTTTATTTTGTGTAAGCAGCTGTGAGCATTTCTGCACACAGAGTCCTCTCGATATATTAAATATATCTCTGGTGGAATTGTTTAAATCCACCAGAAAGTTTTTAAAGACTCTTGTTTTTAATTACTTATGTTTTGATTCATTCAAGTTTACATTCCGCATTGTGCTAATCAAAACAAATATATCCATAATCGAGTTCAACATTTTTATTTCAAGAAAAAGGTTCAAGAATTCCATTCAACCCCCCTTCTGTAATTCTTGCTATATTGTTAAGGGACTAACAATTGGTATCAGAGCAAGCTCTTAATCTACAAAGAGTTTAAAGATCAAAACAATTTAGCAAGATGAACAAGAAAGATGTTGGAGTCAAGATTCCTTTTCTTGATAAAGATAATTACCATCATTGGAAGGTAAAGATGCATCTTCATATGCTTTCTCAAGATGAGGCCTATGTGGACTGCATAGAAAGAGGCCCTCATGTTCCAATGAGAGCTGCAACAGGAAATGAACCATCTGTTCCAAAGCCAAGGCATGAATGGTCTGATCCTGATATTGAACAAGTCAGGAAAGATAAAAAGGCCATGAACATTCTGTTCAATGGTGTTGATGCAGACATGTTTGATAACATCATCAACTGCAAGACTGCCAAGGAAGTTTGGGACACAATACAGATAATCTGTGATGGTACTGAGCAAGTAAGAGAAAATAAAATGCAGCTCCTGATTCAGCAATATGAGCATTTTCATAATGAAGAAAGTGAGTCACTCACTGACATTTTTAGTAGATTCCAAAAGCTACTAAATGCTCTTAAATTGCATGGAAGAGTCTATTAGACTAAAGACTCCAATCTGAAATTTCTCAGATCTCTTCCAAAGGAATGGAAACCAATGACAGTCTCATTGAGAAACTCACAAGATTATATGGAGTTTACTTTGGAGAGACTGTATGGCATTCTGAAGACCTATGAGCTTGAGATAGAGCAGGATGAAAGAATGGAGAGAGGAAAGAAGAAAGGAGGATCCATTGCACTAGTGGCTGAACTGGAAAAGGAGAAGGAAGTGAAGATGGAAGCTGTGGAATCAACTTCAAAGGCCTGTGAAAGCAAGGGTAAAGGGCTAGCTGCAGAAAGTGAATATTTATTGAGTCAAGATGACATGGAGGACATTGATGAGCACCTAGCATTCCTTTCAAGAAGATTTGCCAAGCTCAAGTTCAAGAAGAACTTTGGAGCTGCCAAGCCAAATAGAAACATGGTGGATAAGTCAAAATTCAAGTGTTTCAAATATGGCTTGGCAGGGCATTTTGCAAATGAGTGTAGAAAGTCAGATTCCAGTAAGAAAAGGTTTGAGTCTGTGGATTATAAGCAAAAATACTTTGATCTACTCAAACAGAAGGAAAGGGCTTTTATTACACAAGAGAATGACTAGGCAGCTGATGGTTTGGATGAAGATGAGGATGTCAGCTATGTCAATCTAGCCCTTATGGCCAAGTCTGATGAAACAGAGACAAGTTCCTCAAGCAATCAGGTAATCACTACAAACCGTGCACATTTATCTAAAGCTGAGTGTAATGATGCAATAAATGACATGTCTATAGAATTGTATCATTTGCGTGTTACACTTAAGTCCCTCACTAAAGAAAATGCTAAAATCAAAGAAAACAACTTGTTTTTGAGTGAGAGGAATAATGTGCTTGAGTCTCAGTTTGTTGAGTTTGAGAAACTAAAAATTGAGTGTAGATATGCCAAGGAGGAATTAACTGAGTCCTTGCAAAAGGAAGAAATTTTAAAGAAGCAGCTCGATCGTGAACAGGAGGTGGTTAAAGCATGGAAAGCATCCAGAGATGTTCATGCTCAAATCACCAAGGTTCAAGGAATTGAGTCTTTTTGTAATGAAGCCTGGAAAAAGAATACGGAGAAACTAGAACCTATTTTGGTAGATGGATTGCTGACAGATGTAGACTCGACGGATGATGAGGACTATCCGTCGGATAACAAAAAGTGTTATCCGTCGAATGATAAAAATCCTCATCCGTCGGCTGTGAGCAAACCCATTAGCAAAGCCAAATTAACCAAGCTAAATGAAAAGTATGGGTCTGTTTCCAAGAACTTTGTTTCAGGAGAGTCAAGTCAAGCCAAGAAAGGGAAGAAGGCTAATGTTGGTCACATGACTGTCAAACAGTTAAGTGACAGACTTGAGAAGATAGAGGTAAAAACAGAGACTAAAAGGAAAAACAATAGGAATGGTAAAGTAGGGATTAACAAATATAATAACTACACACCTGAAAAATATGCTCCTAGAAAAATCTGCGTCAAATATGGTAGTGTAAATCATTTGTCTGTTAATTGCAAATCTGCCATGCCTACTCCCATATCTGTTCAGCCTCAATTCTCTAACATGAATGCCATGCCTCCCATGGCTGTTAATGTTATGCCTACACAGAACATGAATGCACAGTTTGCTAATATGCCATTTGCACCTAATCCATATTATGCTGCATACAATATGCCTCAAATGCCATTTAGCATGCCTTACTGGAATAACATGTTTGCACCAAGCATGCCATTTCCTGTTAGCCATAACATGCATGATAATTCTGTTGCATCTAGTGGTTTCAAAGGCCCAACCCAAATGACTAAGGAAGAATCTGAAATTCCTAAGTCAAATGAGTTAAGACCTAAGAAACAGAAGAAGAAAGCTAACAAGGCAGGACCCAAGGAAACTTGGGTACCAAAATCAACTTGATTTGATTTTGATGTGTGCAGGGAAACAGAAGGAATCTTTGGTACTTGGATAGTGGTTGTTCAAGACACATGACTGGTGATTCTACCCTGCTCACAGAGTTTGAAGAGAGAGCTGGCCCAAGTATCACTTTTGGAGATGACAACAAAGGTTATACTGTGGGATATGGCTTGATTTCAAAGGACAATGTCATCATTGAAGAGGTTGCCTTAGTGGATGGTCTTAAACACAATCTGTTGAGTATCAGCCAGCTTTGTGATAAAGGCAACTTAGTAACCTTCAACAAAGAAACCTGTGTTGTGATTAATAATCAAAACAACAAAGTGGTTCTCACTGGTGTGAGAAGAGGAAATGTGTATCTAGCTGACTTCAACTCAACTAAAGCAGAATATGTAACTTGTCTTCTTAGTAAAGCAAGTCAAGATGAAAGTTGGCTATGACACAAGAAGCTATCCCATTTGAACTTCAAGACCATGAATGAGCTGGTAAAGAAAGAGCTAGTTAGAGGCATTCCTATGGTGGAGTTTACAAAGGATGGACTGTGTGATGCCTGCCAAAAAGGGAAGCAGATTAAAGCATCATTTAGGAAGAAACTTGATTCAGCAATTGAAGAGCCTCTACAACTGCTTCACATGGATTTGTTTGGACCAGTCAATATATTGTCAATCTCAAAGAAAAGATTTTGCCTAGTAATTGTAGATGATTTCTCAAAGTTCTCTTGGACCTATTTCCTAAAGTCCAAAGATGAAGCTAGTGAAATCATCATCAATCACATAAGGCAAGTTAACAATCATCCTGATTTCAAAGTCAGAAGAATCAGGAGTGATAATGGAACTGAGTTCAAGAACTATGTCATGAGAGCATTTTGTGAGGAAAATGGAATCTTGCATGAGTTTTCAGCAGCAAGGACTCCACAACAGAATGGAGTAGTGGAAAGAAAGAATAGATCTCTTATTGAAGCTGCAAGGACAATGCTTGAAGAATCAAAACTACCAACATACTTCTGGGCTGAAGCTGTAAACACTGCATGCTACACTCAGAACATCTCTCTGATTAATCAAGCAAGATGCATGACACCTTATCAGTTGTTCAAGAACAAGAAGCCAACTCTGAACTTTCTTCATGTCTTTGGTTGTAAATGCTATATTCTGAGAAATCAAACTGATCAAAATGGGAAGTTTGATGCTAAAGCAGATGAAGGAATTTTTGTTGGATATGCTGTTGGTAAAGCATATAGAGTCTACAATCTAAGAACCAACATTGTTGTTGAATCTATACATGTTGTGTGTGATGATAAAAAGATTGAAGGACTAAAAGATGGAGATTACCATGAGAGCCTCAAATTCGACAATGTTGAGACGGTTAGTGATGAAAGTGATGATGAGACTGATCAAGAAACAGTGTCTAAGGATAATGCAGACAAATCTACTACAAATGAAGCACAAAACTCAACATCCGTCGAGTTACATAACGCTTCATCCGTCAGAAGGCAATCTGTATTATCCGTCGGAAGACAACCTGCCTCATCCATCGGTACTCAAAATTCACCATCCGTCGGGTTATCAAAAGGAGCAGGAAGTCAAGGCAGATCACCCATTGAAAGCACCCCAATCTCAAATCAAAGATCCACAAACTCAGGGGGAGCTTCTAGCAATCAAAACTCAATCACACATCAATACAACATTGAGGTCTCTTCATCTAGGGCTAATCTACCTCAACCAAGAAAATGGACAAAAGATCACCCCTTTGAACTGATTATTGGTGATGTTTCTTCCAGAGTTCAAACCAGGAGAGCAACTCAAGAAGAATGTCTATACAGCAGCTTCCTGTCTAAGGAAGAACCAAAGAAGGTAGAAGAAGCCTTGTTAGATCCTGATTGGATTTTAGCTATGCAGGAGGAGCTAAACCAATTTGAAAGGAATAAAGTATGGAAGCTGGTACCCAAGCCTACAGGAAAGAATCCAATAGACACCAAATGGGTATTCAGAAACAAGATGGATGAAAATGGCATAGTAGTAAGGAACAAAGCAAGATTGGTTGCTAAAGGCTATTGTCAGCAAGAAGGAATAGATTTTGATGAAACATTTGCTCCTGTTGCAAGACTTGAAGCCATCAGAATCTTCTTAGCCTATGCAGCCCATGCCAATTTCAAGGTCTATCAAATGGATGTCAAAAGTGCCTTTCTGAATGGAGATTTGGAGGAAGAAGTGTATGTAAGTCAACCTCCTGGCTTTGAATATCCAAATTTCCCAGAGTATGTCTATTATCTACTGAAAGCACTTTATGGACTGAAGCAAACACCTAGAGCCTGGTATGACACTTTATCAAAGTTCCTTTTGGAAAATCACTTCACAAGAGGAACTGTAGATAAAACTTTATTTTTTAGAAATGTGAATGGCTCTAGCATACTTGTTCAAATTTATGTAGATGATATTATTTTTGGCTCTACAGATGAGAAACTTTGTAAAAAGTTTGCCAAACTGATGCAAAGCAAGTATGAAATGAGTATGATGGGAGAACTAACTTACTTTCTTGGTTTACAAGTTAAGCAAGTTAGTGATGGAATATTCATTAGTCAAACTAAATATATTTTTGATATTTTAAAGATGTTTGATCTAATGGATTGCACATCTGCAAAAACTCCCATGGCCACTGCAACTAAGCTTGAACTAAACACTACTGAAAAGTCTGTAGATATTTCAAGTTATAGAGGCATGGTTGACTCACTTCTGTACTTAACAGCTAGTAGGCCAGATATAATGTTTGCTACTTGTTTATGTGCTAGATTTCAGGCTGATACTAGAGAGTCTCATTTGATAGCTATTAAGAGAATCTTCAGATATCTCAAAGAAACAGCAAACCTTGGCATTTGGTATCCTAAAGATTCTGGCTTTGATCTAACTAGTTATTCAGATGCAGATTATGCAGGTTACAGAATTGATAGAAAAAGCACAACAGGAACCTGTCAATTTTTAGGAGACAAGCTTGTGTCCTGGTTCAGTAAAAAGCAAAATTCAGTTTCTACTTCTACAGCTGAAGCTGAATATATTGCTGCTGGCAGTTGCTGTGCACAGATTTTATGGATGAAAAATCAATTGCTAGACTATGGTTTGCAAGTTGAAAGGATTCCTATTTTCTGTGACAACACAAGTGCAATTGCCATCACTGAAAATCCAGTGCAACATTCAAGGACAAAGCATAAAGACATCAAGCACCATTTCATAAGGGAACATGTAATGAATGGTACTGTAGAGTTACATTTTGTTCCAAGTGAGAAGCAACTTGCAGATATTTTTACCAAACCACTGGATGAATCCACCTTTTCTAGGTTGGTAAGTGAGTTAGGTATGCTTAATTACTCTTGAATTTATCTGAATTATTTTGCAAGTTGAAAGGTAGCCAGAAATTTAACTGATTTTTAGTCTTGGATGAAAATTTTGGCTAAGTCAAAATTTGCATCTCGACGGATGACCATTATCCATCGAGTTGAGTCATCCGTCGATATACAAATTGTAAATAAAAATCAATTACTTTTCTGGAGTATTTTAAAGCTCAATGGATATCAACTTATCCTCATCCGTCGAAGTGTCTAAATCTTAACCGTTAATTCCCTGAACATTATCCATCTAGTATACTTACAGTTTGTAAGCATTACACGACAGATAATGGGTAGAATTTTTACAGTTTATTTTAAAACGGCTATTTTAGACAATTTCTATTGGGTAATTTACTTCTCTTTATTATTTTTATCAGTTGATTTTGAGTAAAGTATAAAAGCTTATTTCATTCTAATCATTTTCTTTTATCATTCTCAAATTCAACTGTGTTACTTCATTCTCTCTCAAGCAAAAATCCTCTTTCTCTTCAAGCTTTTCTTCTCTAACAATGGCACCCGTAGTTAAGATCATGTCACAGAATGGGTTCATCTATGAGAAGAACAACTTCACTGCCTTGGTCAATAAGGGGATTCAGCAATCTGAAGACTATCATAAGATGATGGACTTCGTGAACAACTGCAAGTTAAGTTTTGCCATGCTGGAATCACCCACAATTTATTGTGAAGTTGTTGAGGAGATGTGGACAACAACAATCTACAACTCTACTAACAAAACCATCACTCTAACCATCAAAGGTAATGATTTCTGTATCAATAGTGATGTAATAAAAGCATGTTTCAAGATTCCTGATGATAATGTAACTGCACCACACACTGACACTGATATTGTCAATATGCTCAATTCCATTCATTATGCACTTCCTACTGCAAAACTAAGTGAAATTAGAAGACTGGGTCTTAGGAAGGAATGAAGTTACTTGTGTGATGTAGTAACTAAAGTCTTTTCTGGAAAATCAGTAATTTTGATTCTGTGAACATTTCCATGCTTAACATGCTATATATGCTAGTTACAGACAAATATTACAATTTCAGTGACCTTGTTCTGTATGAGTTAGGTTTTAAACTAGGTGACTTAGCCAAAAGAGGAAAGAATATTTACTATGCTAGATTTTTTATGCTTTTGGCTAACCATCTTTGTCAAGAGATTGAACTTGAGAACCCAAAAAACAAATTAGCTTGTTGGGTTCAAGAGAGAAGAATCATTGCAGACTTGAACAGAGCCAACCATCACAAGGATGTGCCAATGTTCTATTTTCCTGTAATGCTGACACCTCAGGTAAGTGAGGTAAGTTCATCCAGACCCTCAACTATTCCAATCTCTTCTATTTCTTTGACTTCAGGCATAGCTATGGCAACTGTGACAATGACCAAACAGTTGCCTACCAAAGCTGCCAAAACAACTGCAATTTCTAAATCCAAATCAAAGAAAACCCCCTCTGGTATCTCTCAAAAGGTACCAGTTCAAAAATCTACCAAAACCAAAGAGGGGAGTATGAAGGAGGGTAAGATAGGTGAGGGAAGGGGTGAACATCAAAGAAACCCCAAGGATAAGGTTGGAGAGTTAAGTGAATCCCAGCCTAGCCACACTGCAGTTTCCCAACAAACTGTAGTGCTTAAAAAGGACAAAAGCTCACTTCTAGCTGCATCCTCCCAAAAGGATGTGGCTATTGAACAAAGCTCTCATCCAAGAGCACAGGCCAAGAGGGTTAGGGACACAAGCTCACACCAAACCTACACTAGAAAGAAGAAATCCAAAACAACTGGGGATGCACAGGGCACACACTTAGTGCAAACTGGTGCTAAAGACACAGTCCCTGCACCTTCTCAAATTCAGATTGATGTGGCTCCAATAAATGTGGAGTCACAGCCAAAATCTCTCATAATAGAAGCCACAGAAACACAATACTCACCAACTAACTCACTGGAAGTGGACATGATAAACACTTCAATTCCTGATTTCCCTTCTTTAACTCTGTTGGGGAAGCCAAAATTTAGTGCAAGTGAGCATCATCTTTAAGATGATTTGTTGGCTCACTTGCCAATTCTTTCTGATTCTATTATGACATCTGTGCCTCAAATAACTTCAATCAACACAGAGTCAATAATAGTTTCTCTTCCCACCTCATTCATTTCTACTCTCTCGATGGATATTATTCATCCGTCGAGTAGTGATTGTATCCCGACGGATAAGCTTAACAGCAGTTATCCGTCGGATAGCTTTACCACTCACCCGACGGATATCACTTATCCGTCGAGTGTCTCTGCACAACTTCAAACTTCAAACTTCAATAATTTCAAGTGCAGAAGATTTGGTGGTAATACAATCACTCTTAGGACTGAGAGAGGATAGTGCATTGAGTGAGAGGCTGGGTTGCTCCCAGGAAAAAGGAGAGGAAAAGAGTGAATCTCAGCAATCCATTCATTCAGGATTGGCAAAAGTGAGTGAGAGGAGTCCCACCTTAGTAGGTGAAGGTGAGGGTGTGAGGGTGGGGAGCCAGGGTGAGACCCTGATGCAACAAAATAGAGAATATGAGAGAAAGGCAGGTACTGGAGAAATAAGGATGGAACCAGCCATTGCTAGTGAGTTAATGATTGTGGATGATGCTGAAAAGGAAAGACAATTTCAGCAACATTACAAAGCTGTAATTGATAACATTTCCTTGGATGCTGACACTTTTACTCACCCTGTTTCAGCCTATCAACTGTTGGATGCTCTGGGCAATGTGGAGGCAGAGCAGACTTTGAATTTACTGCACACCACAGAATCTCTTCAAAGAGATAAAGCTGCTGTGAACAGAATGCCTTCTCAAGCTGGAGAGCCATCTGAAGAATTTGGAGTAAATTCTGATGATGATGACTCTGGTTCTTTGGATGGAAGCATGAACTTAGGGGGAGCTGAAGGTCCAAGTTCTGCTTTCAGTTTACCTAAATGGGCATGGGCAAAGGAATTTTCACCAGGACAATTTGAGGTGTCTTTGGTAAAACAAGTAATAGCTATTCAGCAGGCCCTTCAGGAAGCTTCAGATGCTGGTACCAAGGCTGTTCTTCAAGCTCACCTAGACTCTTTACATTTAATGAAGATCCAACACTCAAGACAAAATCTCAGTGTGGATGAATTGAAAAAGGAGATAGCTGACTTAAAGACATATAACTCTGAGAAGCTGGATTCAATAATGCCATATGGTACCATGCATGATCTATTACTAAGATTAAGGAGAGAATCAGATTCTGACAAGAAGATAGCCAAGCTGGAGAACAGAGTTCATGTTATTGAGAATTCAGTGGCTCTACTTCTTCAAAATCAACAGACTCAGACAAATCTTCTTATGCAACTGGCTAAAGCACAAGGCCTAACTCCTCCACTTGATGATAACAAAAAGGGGGAGAGAGAATCAAGGGGGAGAAAGGACCAACTGAGGGGGAGAAACTTCTAGTTCAAATCAGCAAAGTAATTGTACCTTCAATTACAATCTCCAAGCCACCAGTTGCAGATGGTATAGATCTTATAAATGCAGCAACAGCATATTTGAAAGATGCTGATAAAGGAGAGTTGACTCTAATCAACTGGAAAAAGATTGATGAGGAAATACAGAAAAAGTTTCAATTAGTCAAGGAACCAAATCAGTCAGCCATCCATCACTCTCATGTCAAGCCAATCAATGTGAATGAGATGAGCATGAACTATCTGGAGAAAGGACAATCTTCCTGCATCAAGACTACAAAGGCTGAGATAATTCTTAAACCAAGGGCAAACTATCCAAAGTTATCTTTGAAGAACCCTATGGATTCTGTGTATGAGACACCCAAGCCTGATGAAAAGAAGCTTCTGTTAAGATCTATTCTGCTCTACAAAGATGCAGCTGATTCAGCCTCAAGAAAGAGAATTGCAAAGATATTCAGAAATGGGAAGGAAATTTGTGCGGTAGCTGGACATCCACAATTTGCTTATGCAAAGGAAGAAGAAAAAGCCAGATTGAAGCAGGAAAAGAGGCAAGCTGCTCTAGATGCAAAGAAGTCTAAACAAAAGAAAGAACAGTTTGCTATCTTGGCCAAGCTACAGGCTGTGAATTCTTCTCAACAAATTCTCTCTCAACCATCTCAAACTACTGAATCAGAGAAGAAGATTGAAAAACAGAAGAAATCCCCAAGAAAGAAAGAACTGGCTAAAAGAACAAAAAGAAAGTTGGATGTTGTTGACAAGGAATTGGAAGATCAATTTCCAAAGGAATCCACTCAAGCTGAAACTCAAGCATCAAAGCCCTCTGTGGTGTTTGAAGACATAAGGGTGGTGGACCCCTACAGGAGCATACATGGAGAGCCTATTGTGCCAAAGGATGAGCCAATAGAGTGGGATAAATTACCAATTCCTGACTTCAACTTGCCAATTCTTACTAAGCCAAGAAGGACAAAATCAAGGGCAGTCAAGAAAGTGAAGCTGTCACCTCTCAAATCCAAGTCAGTAGTCAAAGCTCAACCCAAGGTCAACAGGGGAGACTACTTGTACTTGTGTGATATCAAAGAATTCTCAGATCTAAACCTTTATCTGGAGGAGCTGGATGAGGTAAGGGAAATTGATGCATACAGAAACCTACCTGAAAGGTTGGTGTTCAAGTACAAAGGGGGAAGGGAGATTCAGTGGCCTCTTCACAGGATACTTCAAGAAAGCCAAGCTGTGTTGATCAAAGTCTATTCATCCTTCAAGAAAAACTTTGGGTTCAATGTAACTGCAAGAAGATTAGTATTGAAGAAGATTGAAGAGCTAAGGAGTGTTAGAGCCAAAGATGCACTACCCAAAACTCTTATCATCCCATACACAGGGAGAAGAGTGCATCTAAGGCCCTACTGGATGATGGAATTCATGGATGACAAGGGTGTGAGAAGATTCTTCAGATTAGAAGACCAATTGAGTATCTCTAGCAATGAGACTCTCTTGGAAATACAAGAAATGTTAGATCTCTCAGAATCTGATGAATTAGAATTCCACAGACAGCTCCAGAATCAAATTGAAGAAAACAACAGAAAGCTTGGAAGAAGATCCAAACCTTCAAGAAACTAGAAAAATCTGCTCAGACTAGAGGAGCATCTTGAACTGACTGTGAGCCAAACCTTGTACATTTTTGTTTAAATTGAAGCACTTTCAGTTTTATCTACTTATCTTTAAAGATATATGTTTAGGATGTTTTGTCATCATCAAATATCTCTTAATTTATGGCTACAATTCCAGTAGACATAAATTGGGGGAGATTGTTGTGAATATGTTGTGTACTTGATGATTACCTAAACAAAACATCTAAGTAGATTTTACTTAGTGAAATAATGTAGCACTCGACGGATAAGAATTATAGTCTCGACGGATAACTCATTATAGTCCCGACGGATGATTAACTCATTATCCATCGAGTGAGTAGCTTATGTAATAATAAGTTTGTAGCACAGTGTTGTATGCACCTTTGTATAGAATCTGAAGTAGCATATAAGTCATGTTGACTTTAACTAGATATGCAGAATAGGTTGATTAACTGTACATAAGCAATGTCTTGTAATTCTGTATAAGTGAAATGAAGTCAAGTGCCAAAATAGCTACCAACGGATGCTTAACAAAGCTTCGACGGATGGCCAAAATAGCTATCAACGGATGTTTAACATAGCAGTCGACGGACGATCAATTAAGTCATCGACGGATGATCTGAAAGTCGATAGATGATCAGATCAAGATTCAAACATCAGTTGAACAGTGAAAGCTAACACACAGCCGTTGAGTTGGATACAAGTACACTGTGGAAGCCCATTAACTGGGTAATAGAGGACAAAAAGCAGCAAAGATCAAGACTGTTAGATTTTATATTTGTTCAGTTCTTTTGACTTTGTAATCTTGGTAATATATAAACCAGGAAAGTTGCAAATAGAAAAACAACTGAGATAGCTAAGAAACAATAACATAGAAATCTTTGTAAGCACTATCTTTAGCATTTCCTGTGTTCTTAGCAGTTCTATTTTGTGTAAGCAGCTGTGAGCATTTCTGCACACAGAGTCCTCTCGATATATTAAATATATCTCTGGTGGAATTGTTTAAATCCACCAGAAAGTTTTTAAAGACTCTTGTTTTTAATTACTTATGTTTTGATTCATTCAAGTTTACATTCCGCATTGTGCTAATCAAAAAAAATATATCCATAATCGAGTTGAACATTTTTATTTCAAGAAAAAGGTTCAAGAATTCCATTCAACCCCCCTTCTGTAATTCTTGCTATATTGTTAAGGGACTAACAGTTAGAAAAAGAGCCAAGGACAAGAAAGAAAATACAGGTTGCTAGATCTGCTTAGTAAAAGCATAGTTTATATTTAGAATATAGGCCCAAAGGCCCAAAAGAATTCTTTGTAAATACTTTATTGGAAGTCCACTTAAAACCTCCTATACTTGGTTAGGTCCTTACTTCAAAGATTAGATAATTAAAATGAGAAAGAGAATTCTCCCTTGAAATTATAATATTTCTCTAATTTGTTATTACAAATAAAGTGATCAAGTCTAACTTTAACAAAAAATAGGGGAAGAAATAAATATTCAACTTGAGAAAACCTTTTGACCATCAAATTTTAACCTAAGAGATGGAAATTTGAGTTATAACCTATTCACTTTGTTCAAGTTAATAATTGTCATATGTTAAATGCGTATACATGTGAAGGAGGCCATAATATTTTCCCAAGGAGCAGCTTAACCCACGTTGTTTAATCTAAATACATATCTAAACCAACAGTTAAAAACTTCACATTAGCATGTCCCATTCCAATTGGGTTCACACATAAAGGGGGAAATTGAATGTGTGACAAGGGTGTTTTTGAATTTATAAAATAAGCAAATGAGAATTATGCATCATATAAATGTATGAAAAGAATATAAGTAAAAGCACAAAATATAACTTTAAACTAATTTGTATATAATCAATTTAAAGATAATGCAATCTCCGAATTCAAATACATGAGTTGGAGCTTCTTCTTAAATCTTACACGAAAAAGAAAGATAAAGTCTCAAGATAAGCAAGTTAATCTCTTGATTTCTCTCACTTTTATACTATAATGGAAAATGAGAGCATGTTCAATAATACATCTATGCACTATGTTCCAAGGATATTATTAGAAGCAATTGATGATATCAACAGAAACTATCAGAAGTTCATATCAGAACTTATATCAACGGATGATAATATCGACGGATGCTGATAACAACGGATGATAATGTCAACGGATGATGTAATTAGTATTTGTCACATCAGTTGATCTTCGATGAGGAAAAAGAAACAGGAACTCAAGGCGGCGAAGGACTTTATCTCAGAAGCAATCATACATGGATAGGTTTCCTTATTGTAATTGAATAGGATTCCTTATTGATTGTGTAGTTGTGCTCTATATAAAGCACATATTAGGTTTGTTAGGAATATGTTGTGTACTTGATGATAAGCTAAACAAAACACCTTAGTAGATTTAACTTAGTGAATTTTATAGCACCCAATGGATGATCAATTATAGTCCCGACGGATGACTAATTGATATCCACCAGGTGAGTAGTTTATGTAACAATAAGTCATGTAACACATTTCTGCAAACAACTTTGTATAAGATTCTGTAGTAGCTTATGAATCATGTAGACTACTAGTAGATGTGCAGAATAGGTTGATTAAATGTAAATATAAGATGTCTTGTAATTCTGCACAAATGAAATGGAGTCAAGTGATAAATGGCTACCCGACGGATGATCTACAAAGCTACCTGACGGATGATCAACAAGGCTACCCGACGGATAACAAACATGTACCCGACGGATGATCAATTCAAATATCTGTTGACAGTGACAACACAGTCACATGCGTCGAGTGTTTGCAAAAGGAATGTGGGAGCCTGTTTAGCAGGAAAAGAAGAACAAAGAAGCATTACCATTTCCATGCTATTATGAAGATATTCAAAGATGCTAGAATAGAGTAGTGTAGCAGCATGAAGTTAGACTTGATAGGTTTTGTTTTATTATCTTGTCTTATTCTATGTAAACTTGGTGATATATAAACCAAGTGTAGCAAGTAGAAAAACAACAACGAATAAATTAAGCAAACACATTTTTAGCAGAGAAACATTTGTAAACTGTATTATGTAGAATTTCTTTGTAGTTTGTTTGTTCACTTGTAAAGCAGCTGTGAGTTATTCAAGCTTCACACGATTCTCTTGATATATATATATATATCTGGTGGATACATTCAAATCCACCAGAAAGTTTTAAAGACTTGAGTTTTTATTACTTTATGTTTGATTAACTTAACTCTGTATTCCGCACTTTGCAAATCAAACAGTTAGATATAAATTGAGTTAGAACCATTTTTCATAAATCTCAAAAAGAAGCCAGAATTACATTCAACCCCCCCTTCTGTAATTCTTGTTGTATTGTTAGGGAATAACAATTGGTATCAGAGCAAGCTATTGAAGTACAAAGAGTTTAAAGATCACAACAAAACAACAAGATAAATAAGATGGATGTTGGAGTGAAGATTCCATTTCTGGACAAAGACAATTATCACCACTGGAAGGTGAAGATGCACCTATAACTTCTTTCTAAAGATGAGGCCTATGTGGATTGCATAGAGAGAGGTCCTCATATACCAATGAGAGCTGCAACAGGGAATGAACCATCTGTTCCCAAGCCTAGGCATGAATGGTCAGATCCTGATATTGAGCAAGTCAGGAAAGATAAGAAGGCCATGAATATATTATTCAATGGAGTTGATGGTGATATGTTTGATAACATTATTAACTGCAAAACAACCAAGGAGGTTTGGGACACAATTCAAATTATATGTGATGGTGCTGAGCAAGTAAGGGAAAATAAGATGAGCACTTTCATTATGAATATAGTGAGTCTCTCACTGACAGTTTTAGCAGATTTCAAAAACTGCTAAATGCTCTGAAGTTACATGGAAGAGTCTATAAAAAAAAGACTCTAATCTCAAGTTCCTTAGATCTCTTCCAAAGGAATGGAAACCAATGACAATCTCACTGAGAAATTCTCAGGATTACAAGGAGTTTACCTTGGAGAGAGTGTATGGCATCCTGAAAACATGAGCTTGAAATAGAGCAAGATGAGAGGATGGAGAAAGGAAAGAAGAAAGGAGGGCCCATAGCACTGGTTGCTGAGTTGGAAAAAGAGAAATAGGTGAAGGTAGAAGCTGTTGAGTCTACTTCAAAGGTCTGTGAAAATAAGGGCAAGAGGCTGGTAGCTGAAAATGAAGATTCTTTGAGCCAAGATGATATGGATGATATTGATGAACATCTTGCATTCCTTTCCAGAAGATTTTCCAAGCTCAAGTTCAAGAAGAACTTTGGAGCAGCTAAGCCAAATAGAAATATGGTGGATAAATCAAAATTCAAATGTTTCAAATGTGGCTTGGTAGGGCATTTTGCCAGTGAGTGTAGAAAGTTGGAATCCAGCAAGAAGAAGTTTGAGCATGTGGATTATAAACAGAAGTATTTTGAGTTGCTCAAACAAAAGGAAAAGGCTTTTATTACACAAGACAATGACTGGGCAGTAGATGGTTTGGATGAGGATGAAGATGTCAGCTATGTAAATCTAGCCCTAATGGCCAAATCTGATGAAACAGAAACAAGTTCTTCAAGTAATCAGGTAATTACCACTAACCTAGTACATTTATCTAAAGCTGAGTGTAATGATGCAATTAATGACATGTCTACATAATTATATCATTTGCATGTTACACTTAAGTCTCTCACTAAGGAAAATGCTAAAATTAAAGAAAACAATCTGTTTTTAAGTGAGAGGAATAATGTGCTACAGTCTCTGTTTATTGATTTTGAGAAATTGAGAATAAAATGTAAGATTGCTAAGGAGGAATTAACTGAGTCCTTGAAGAAAGAAGAGATTTTGAAGAAGCAACTTGAACGAGAACAGGAGGTGATTAAGGCATGGAAATCATCTAGAGATGTTCATGCTCAAATCATCAAAGTTCAAGGTATTGAGGCCCTTTGTGATGCAGCCTGGAAAAAGAGTAAGGAGAAGCTGGAATCCAATTTGGTTGAAGGATTGCTAACAGATGTGGACTCGACGGATGATGAGAGTCATCCGTCGGATAATCAAAAGGATTATCCGTCGAGTGACACAAATCCTCATCCGTCGGCTGTGAGCAAACCTGTGAGCAAAGCCAAACTTGCCAAGTTAATTGAAAAGTATGGACCAGTTTCTAAAAACTTTGTTTCAGGAGAATCTAGTCAAGTGAAGAAGGAGAAGAGAGTGAATGTTGGTCATTTGTCTATCAAGCAATTGAATGACAAATTAGAAAAGATTGAGGTTAAAACATAAACTAAAAAGAAAAACAATAGAAATGTGAAAGTAGGGATTAACAAACATAACAACTACACACCTGATAAATATGCTCCAAGAAAAATCT
Organism: Apium graveolens; assembly: GCF_009905375.1. NCBI lineage: Eukaryota > Viridiplantae > Streptophyta > Magnoliopsida > Apiales > Apiaceae > Apium > Apium graveolens. The sequence continues at coordinate 158,936,663 of NC_133648.1, read as the reverse complement.
GTGTTAAGTGTGGTAGTGTTAATCATATGTCTGTCAATTGCAAACTTGCTATGCCTACTCCTATATCTGTACCATCTTCTTTTTGCAACATGAATGTCATGCCTTCTATGCCTATGAATGCTATGTATGCACAGAATATGAATGCACAATTTGCTAATATGCCATTTGCACCTAATCCTTATTATGCTGCATTTAGTATGCCTCAAATGCCATTTAGCATGCCCTACTGGAATAACATGTTTGCAAACAACATACCTTTTCCAGTTAATCAAAATGTGCATGATAATTCTATTTTAATGACTAGTTTCAAAGGTCCAACTCAGATGACTAAGGATGAATCTAATATTCCCAAGTCAAATGAGATCAAACCTAAGAAACAAAAGAAGAAAGCTAACAAGGAAGGACCCAAGGATACTTGGGTACCAAAATTAACTTGATTTGGCTTTGATATGTGCAGGAAAATAGAAAGAATCTGTGGTACTTGGATAGTGGCTGTTCAAGACACATGACTGGAGATTCTACCCTGCTCACAGAGTTCAAGGAGAGAGCTGGCCCAAGTATTACTTTTGAAGATGACAACAAGGGTTATACTGTGGGATACGGCTTGATTTCAAAAGAAAATGTCATCATTGAGAAGGTTGCTATAGTGGATGGTCTCAAGCACAATTTGTTGAGTATCAGCTAGCTTTGTGATAAAGGCAATTCAGTAACTTTCAATTCAGAAGCCTGTGTTGTGACAAACAAAAGGAGCAACAAAGTGGTTGTCACTGGAGTGAGAAAAGGAAATGTGTACCTAGCTGACTTTAACTCATCAAATACAGAATCTGTCACTTGTCTTCTCAGTAAAGCAAGTCAAGATGAAAGTTGGCTGTGGCACAAGAACCTGTCCCATCTAAACTTCAAGACCATGAATGAGCTTGTCAAGAAAGAACTAGTTAGAGGTATTCCTCAAATGGAGTTTTCTAAGGATGGACTGTGTGATGCCTGCCAAAAAGGAAAGCAGATTAAAGCATCATTTAGGAAGAAGCTTGATTCAATAATTAAAGAACCTCTGCAATTGCTACACATGGATTTGTTTGGACCAGTCAATATATTGTCCATCTCAAGGAAAAGATTTTGCCTAGTAATTGTAGATGATTTCTCAAAGTTCTCTTGGACATATTTCCTAAAGTCTAAAGATGAGGCTAGTGAAATCATCATCAATCACATAAGGCAAGTCAACAATCATCCAGATTTCAAAGTTAGAAGAATCAGGAGTGACAATGAAACTGAGTTCAAGAATTCTGTTATGAGAGCATTTTGTGAAAAGAATGGGATTATGCATGAGTTTTCAGCAGCAAAAACTCCACAACAAAATGGAGTAGTGGAAAGAAAGAACATATCACTTATTGAAGCTGTAAGGACAATGCTTGAAGAATCAAAGTTACCAACATACTTCTGGGCTGAAGCTGTAAATACTGCATGCTACACTCAGAATATTTCTTTGGTTAATAAAGCAAAGTGTATGACACCCTATCAATTGTTCAAGAACAAGAAGCCAACTCTAAATTTTCTTCATGTCTTTGGCTGCAAATGTTATATCTTGAGAAATCAAACTGATCAAAATGGAAAGTTTGATGCTAAAGCAGATGAAAGAATTTTTGTTAGATATGCTGTTGGTAAAGCATATAGAGTCTACAATCTAAGAACCAACATTGTTATGGAATCAATACATGTTATGTTTGATGATAAGAAGATTGAAGGACTGCAAGATGGAGATTACCATGAGAGCCTCAAATTTGATAATGTAGAGATGGTTAGTGATTATAGTGATGATGAAAGTGATCAAGAAACAGTATCAAAGGATAATGCAGAAAAATCTACTACCAATGAAGCAAAAAATTCAACATCTGTCGAGTTGCGAAATGCTTCATCTGTCGGGAGAAAATCTTCCTTATCCGTCGGGAGACAATCAGCTTCATCCATCAGAACTCAAAATGTACCATCCGTCGGGTCATCAAAAGAAGCTGAAAGTCAGAATAGATCACTTAAAGAAAGTTCCCCTTTCTCAAATCAAAGATCCATAAACTCAGGGGGAGTTTCTAATAATCAAAACTCAGTTACACATCATGACAACAATGAGGCCTCTTCATCTAGAGCTAATCTACCTCAATAAAGAAAATGGACAAAAGATCACCCCTTTGAGCTCATCATTGGTGATGTATCTTCTAGAGTTCAAACAAGGAGAGCAACTCAAGAAGAATGTCTATATAGCAACTTCCTATCTAAGGAAGAACCAAAGAAGGTAGAAGAACCTTTGTTGGATCCTGATTGGATTTTAGCTATGTAGGAGGAGCTAAACCAATTTGAAAGGAATAAAGTATGAAAGCTGGTACCCAAGCCTAAAGGAAAGAATCCAATTGACACCAAATGGGTATTCAGAAACAAAATGGATGAAAATGGCATAGTGGTCAGGAACAAAGCTAGATTGGTTGCTAAGGGCTATTGTCAACAAGAAGGAATATATTTTGATGAAACTTTTTCTCCTGTTGCAAGACTTGAAGCCATCCGAATTTTCTTAGCCTATGTAGCCCATACCAATTTCAAGGTCTATCAAATGGATGTCAAGAGTGCTTTTCTAAATGGAGATTTGGAGGAGGAAGTCTATGTCAGTCAGCCTCTTGATTTTGAAGATCCAAATTTCCCAAATCATGTCTACTACCTTTTGAAAGCACACTCTGGACTGAAGCAAGCACCTAGAGCCTGGTATGACACTTTATCAAAGTTCCTTTTGGAAAATCACTTCACAAGAGGTACCGTGGATAAAAATTTATTCTTTAGAAATGTTAATGGCTCTAGTATACTTGTTCAAATTTATGTAGATGATATTATATTTGGCTCTACAGATGAAAAACTTTGCAAAAAGTTTGTCAAATTGATGCAAAGTAAGTATGAAATGTTCTTGGTTTACAAGTTAAGCAAGTTAGTGATGGAATATTTATTAGTCAAACTAAATACATTCATGATCTTTTAAATAAGTTTGATCTAATGGATTGCACATCTGCAAAAACTCCCATGGCCATTACAAATAAGCTTGAATTAAACACTACTGAAAAGTCTATGGATATTTCAAGTTATAGGGGCATGGTTGGCTCACTTATGTACTTAACAGCTAGTAGGCCAGATATAATGTTTGCTACTTGTCTGTGCTAGATTTCAGGCTGACCCTAGAGAATCTTACCTAGCGGCTATTAAGAGAATTTTCAAATATCTCAAGGGAACACCAAAACTTGGCATTTGGTACCCTAGAGATTCTGGTTTTCATCTATCTGGTTATTCAGATGCAGATTATGTAGGTTGTAAAATAGAAAGAAAAAGTACAATAGGAACCTGTCAATTTCTAGGAAACAAGCTTGTGTCCTGGTTAAGTAAAAAGCAAAATTTAGTTTCTACTTCTACATGTTAAGCTGAATATATTGCTGTTGGTAGTTGCTGTGCACATATTTTCTGGATGAAAAACCAATTGTTGGACTATGGTCTACAAGTGGATAGGATTCCTATTTTCTGTGATAACACAAGTGCAATTTCCATCGCTGAAAATCCAGTACAACATTCAAGAAAAAAGCACATAGACATCAAGTACCACTTCATAAGGGAACATGTGATGAATGGTACTGTGGAACTGCATTTTGTTCCAAGTGAAAAATAGCTTGCATATATATTTACCAAGCCACTGGATGAATCCACCTTTTCAAGGTTGGTAAGTAAATTAGGTATGCTAAATTTTTTTGAATCATTTAAGATTTTTTGCAAGTTGTTATGCAGCCAAAAATTTAATTGGTTTTTCTATTTTGGATGAAATTTTGGCTAAGTCAGAATTTACATCCTGACGGATGATCATTATCCATCGAGTTTGATCATCCGTCGGAATACAATTTGTCAATAAAATCAATTATTTTTCTGGAATATTTAATAACTCGACGGATAACTGATTTATCCTCATCCGTCGAATTGTCTCAATCCTAGCCGTTAACTCCCTGAACATTATCCATCGAGTATACTTACAGCTTGTAAGCATGACACGATGGATAAGTGACAGAATTTTTATAGTTTATTTATTTTTAAACGGCTATTTTGGGCAATTTTTATTGGTTACTTTATTTTACTTTATTATTTTTGACAGTTATTTTCTGAGATAGTATAAAAGCAAATTCACTTTTATTCATTTCTTTTATCATTCTCAAGATTCAATTGCTCTAATTTCCTTTTTATCAAAAGCAAACTCTCTCTGCAAATTCCAAACCTCTAACAATGGCACCTGTAGTGAAAATCATGTCTCAAACCGATTATATCTATGAGAAAAAAAACTTCTCAGCTTTGGTGAAAAAGAAGATTCAACAGTCTGGTGACTATCATAAAATGATGGATTTTGTGAGGAACTGCAAACTCAACTATGCCATGCTGGAATCACCCACCATTTACTATGAGGTTGTTGAAGAGATATGGACAACTACAGTGTACAACTCGATAGAAAAGACCATCATATTCACTCTGAAAGGTAAGCAGTTTTGCATAAATAGTGATATTGTTAAAGCATGATTCAAGATCCCTGATAATACTGTAACTGCTCCACACACAGACACTAACATTGTTAATATGCTTAATTCCATGGGCTATGCACTCACTACTTATAACGACTCGTGTATTTTTATTTTTATTTTATACTTGGAAGTGTAATAAAAGTTTAAGTAAATAAATAAAAGGTGTGTATTGATTTTGGCAGCGATTACTGATTGTTATTTAATTATTTATGACTTGTTAATATGTAGAATTGGAATTATGTGATTTATTTGCGAGTTATATGATTTTATTTCGCTTGTAAAAGTGATTTTATGATAATTTTAATTCCATAAATATTTGGGTTGTCTTTAAAATTGGTTTTCCAATTTTATTATTTCAATAATTATTTTTAGGACTTTATAAAATTGAGAAATCAATATTTTGTTAATTATTTATGTTTAAATGATTTTCTGAGTGTGTTAAATGCTAAAATCCATATTTAATTATGGGAATCTTTAAAAATTTTGAAACTTATATTTTATTAAGTTCGTATTATTCTGAGAATTTTAGAATTATTTTGGGAATTATCGGAGTTAGTTTCACCCGTGCGTTAATTCGTGTAATTGATAAAAGCGGGTAGAAACTGTATTTCAGAATTATTCTAAAATTTCAAAACCTACATTTTAATTAAGTTCGGGATACGTATAAAACTTTGAAGTGGTTTCAATAAATTTATGAAGTTGTTTTCTCGCGAACCCATTGCGTAAATAATAATTGCGGGGTGTTATAGACCCTGTTCGGCTCGGTGTGGTGGTTATAAGGGAGTGACACGTATCCTAATTAGAAGATACGTGTCAGCAGCTGGTTTTGGGGGATTAAAAACATCACCTCTCATTTGTCTCTCTCTCTCGGGCCTCGGCTGTAACTCTCTTCGTTTCTCTTCGATTCTCTCCCGATTATTTCTATTCTTCCTTCCTTCTTCCTTCTTCCTTGTGATTCTTTGTTCGCCGGTTTCTTTCGGTTTTCCGGTGAGTTTCAGTTGTTTTAACTCCCAACTGTAGCTTCGATTTCTTCTGTTGGATGTATATATATATGCACCTGTGTGTATGTATATGTTTGTGCAGTGTTGCCTTAATTATTACAATGAATTCCGGTTGCCGCCGCGTAAATTCCGGCTAGGTGGCCGGAAGTGTGTGTGCGCGTCTGTGTTGTGTGTGTGTGCGTCTGTGTTATGTGTGGTGTGTGGCGGCATGGACGTGTGTGGTGGCCGGGGTTTGGCCGTGTTCTGTGCTTCCATGTTTTGCTTGCTTTGGGCTCTGTTGGGCCTGTTCATTCGAGCCTTGGGTTCTTTGTTGGGCCTGGCAGTTGGATTTGACTGTTGGGCCGAATTTTGTTGCAGTTGGCTGATTATTAAATTTTTAATTTCTATTTTCCTTTTTATACAGGAATTATTTGATTAAGCATTCATGATATTAATAATTTCGTGCGGGAATTATGATTAATCGGTGAAATGCACGATGGAAACCCGAAGTAACGGGTACCCGCGAATTTTACCGCCGTCGACGATGAGCCTCGGCGAGCCGATGGTGGACGGTGATGACGATGTTCTGAGTCCTAAATTCTATAAATAAATAAAATAAAATAATTATGTAAAATATGTTTGGATTTGAATATTTAATTTTTATTGGTGTTGGGTTGTACAGAATAATATTGTGGATGGTTGAGAATTGTTGACATCGACTATAATCGACGGGTAGTCTTATAAATAAAGAAGTTGCTGCCAAAATTTTCTAAAAATATATTTGTAATTATACATAATTATGTTTTACGTGATATCCCTATTTATGTTCGAGAAATATAATTGCATGATTATGTTTATAATATTAATACGAGTCGGGTTGTCGGATTCGGGTTATTAGGATTTGAGGATATCAAGCATGTCGGTATAACTAATTAGGGTATTCTGTAATTGTAGATCCCAGTGGAGTTGTTCCAGGATCAAAGTCAGCGTGAAAGCTATTAGGGTTTGCAAGGCAAGTACCCCTGACCATTCTTTTATGGTTCAGTGTATATGAATAGCTAAATGTTTTATTCTCTTGATGGAACAGAAATGTTTTAAGTTACGTATCCCCTGTAGTTATAAAATCCTTGTTTTCAAATTGTTTTGGGGAAAAGTAACTTCGAAAGGTACCTATCTCAAATGGAATGATTTGCGAAATGGATTTTATATATGTGCTGGCTAAATAAATGATTTTGAAAATGAGATAGGTACAAGTGTTTTTGAAAACTGGATAAAATGGTCAGATATAGGATACAATGGGGCCAGAGTAGGCCTATTGAGGTGGCGTAAGAGGCTAATTCGGTTGCGCGTATTATAAAACCGATTAGTCCAGCAGGTCAGAGACCTAGCTAGTCTCTGAGTTCCGGAACAGGTAAATGGGATGGCAGTTAGAGCCGTCTGGTGTTGATAGCCTGATCAGCTTTCTTCACATATCCGCTATGTATCTGATTGGGATTTGTGAATTATATGAAAGCATGATTGATTGATATAGCGGTTTTATAAAATGGTTGGCATGCTAAAATTGGACTCTGGTATTACGCAGCACACTATAATGTTGTTTTCACAAAGCATGCTAATTAGTGATATACAGTTACTTTGATTATCATTATGAAATGTTGATATCATGATTACAGCTCTGTTCCCATTATTGTTACATTACTGTTTTAATCTATTATTCATATTTGGTACTGCTGAGCGATTATGCTCACCCATGCAAACTGTTATGTACATTTCGCAGATGCCTAGAAGATCAGTCAGACCGACCCATGTTCCCGCCCCTTCTGGACCTGGCTCCTCTGAGGTAGTTTGTATCAGGCCATGAGGTCGGAGGAGTTGCTGAATAAAGTTAGTGTGTCGTAGATAGTGAATAAAGAGTTTATAATAATAAGAATCTGAATCATACTTGAACCTGGATCGGATCTTGGTTTGGGGTCAAGTTAATATATTCTAATAATAATTCTGTTATTTATATTTTTGAGTAATTGTGTTTAGTGACGTCAACTCCTGACCCCGGGGTTGAGGCCGTCACAGTTGGTATCAGAGCTACAGGTTCAAGCCCTGATTCAGGTTATGGATTGTGTCAAGTAGGTGATAACGTGAGTCTTTAAGTATGAGTCAGCAACTCATATAGAGGAGCAGACCTTTAGAGTCAGTCGAGGGTTCCGACGGCATTACCCTGGCATCTATTAAATGTTTTGATAGAATTTCCTTGACCTGGTTGTGTCTTGCCTGTATATTTATTATGTTGGCAGTGGCCTATTGCGATTTCGAGTTCTCCATCTCGGGCTTCTGATTCGGATAGCTCAGATTCGGAGAAACCCCTTGATGCTGTTGCCGAGGAGACCCCTATGCCTCCTCCCCCAGTTCCTTCTTTTGTGCCTCGAGACATCCCTGGATCTGGTCCTCGTCCCCGTTGGGTACGTAGGTCTGTGTCTGCTGTCAGGGATTTCCCTCCCGGCTGCGGTCCCAGTTCTTCCATGATGAGACCTCCGGCACCTCCTGTGGCCCCTAGTGGTATTTCTTCACCGATCCCTTATCATGTGCATAGGGCGGTGAATACTTCCTTTATCGGATAGCAGAGTCCAGAGTTTGCTGCCCAGTTGGACCAGGTACCTATTGCACCATTTCAGGGTATTTCTGTCCCTTCCCCTGAGGTGCGAGCCCGTGTGAGAGCATTGACCCAGATGGCTGTAGAGAGGGCTAGGTCTGTTGACCGTTTCATTAGTTCAGAGTTCAGAGCTGTGCAGTATCAGGACCTAGTGAACTGGCTAGTGTTTGAGCTAGGTTTCATTGGTGGCAGTGGTAGAGACTAGACAGAGTTGCAGTAGAGGGATGCAGAGCTCAGAGTTGACTTCTAGGAGTTCTGTGATGGTTTTCTTTGTATATGTACATTATGTTGTGATAGTTTGTAGTAGGCGCGGCTGTTATGACAGCCAATTTTAGCGTGTATTCGGATGGTTCTTTGTATTTGGATTTTCAGTTGTACTGGTTGGATTCTGTTGGTTATTGTATTTCAGCTGCTTTATATTATTATTCAGCTTTACATATTGTGTGTTGCTATTATTGTTGTTATTGTCATTGTTGATTCTGTTGTTGGCATTTTTAGATTATAATCATTCACTCCGGATGGATCCAATTATAATGGGGGATGAGAATATTGTCTTAGTGGCAACGCTCTCCTGATGCATAAATATAAACTGCTGGAGCAATCCATTTTCTTATATATGACTATTATGTTTCAGGAGATGCCACCAAAGAGAAATTCTCAGCCCAATAACGGATCTGCTGGGGATCCTTCCATGAGTGATTTGATGAACTCGTTGCGTCAGCAGACTGTACAGCTGGCCCAACAGCAACAATAATTCCAGCAACAGCAGCAACAATTGCAACAGCAACAACAACAGCAACAGCAGCTCATACAGCAACAACAGCAGCAAATCCAACAGCAGCAACTACAAATCCAACAGCAGCATGAGATGAGAGGGGCAAATCAAGGTGTTAGTTTTAAGTCTTTTTAAGCAGTGAAGCCCCCAGAGTTTAAAGGAGAGGTAGATCCTGTTGCTGCCAGAATATGGTTAAAGGAAATGGAAAAGGCGTTTGCGCTCACTAAGGTGAGTGAGGATTTAAAGACTGATTATGCTAGTTATTTTATGAGGAATGATTCGAATTATTGGTGGGAATCTACGCGAGCCCTAGAAGGAGAAGGTCCAGTTCCCTGGGCCAGATTCACAAAATTGTTTTTGGAAAAATACTTTCCAGCCTGTCTCCAAAGTCAAATGGAGATGGAATTTTTGGAGTTGAAACAAGGAAATAGGAGTGTTACGGAATATAAAGCGAAGTTTACGGAGTTGGCCCGTATAGCACCGAAATATGTGAGTTCCGAAGCCCAACGAGCGAAGCGTTTTCAACAAGGGTTGAAGCCAGAAATAAGAAGTGGAGTTGTAGCCTTACAACTCAAGACATATACTTCGGTAGTTCAGGCTGCCCTGGTGATAGAGAGTGATCAGAAGTTAGTTGCAAAGGAGCAGGGTGAAAAGAAAAGGAAATTTGAAAGTAGACCTACAAAGTCAGAATCAGGAATGGCAAGTCGAAGGTTTCAGCGTTGGTTTGGTAAGAATAAAAATAAAAAGTTTAAAGGGCAGAACTTTCCCCAAGTTAAGCCCGGTACAACATCAGTTACCTCTGCCCCGACGAGGATGAGTAAGCCAGTAGTTGATTGTAAGACGTGTGGGAAAAAACACAGTGGTCAGTGTCGAGAGAATGTTAATTGTTTTAAGTGTGGACATAAAGGTCACTATTCCACGGAGTGTAAGTCTGAGATTCAAAGAGTTACTTGTTTTAGTTGCGGAAAAGTGGGACACATAGCTAGGAATTGCAAGTCAGTGACTCAAGGTAATGCGGGAAGGAGTGTGTCTCCAGGACCAGCAACTAGTACCGCGAGAGCTAGGACTTTTAAGATGACCCAGAAGTCTCCAGTTAATGATTCTGATATGGTTGCAGGTACGCTTACTCTAAATTCCGTACCTGTTAACGTTTTGTTTGATTCGGGAGCGTCCAAATCTTTTATATCTGTGAATTGTGTGAGTAAAATGCAATTAATGCTAGAAGATTTAGATGAACTCTTAACTATAGAAGTGGCTAATAAAGATAAAGTACTTGAAAAACAATTTTGTCCTAGTTGTTCCTTAGAGAATACGGGGTATATGTTCCCTGTTGACTTAATACCCTTCGAGTTGGGAGACTTTGATGCTATTCTAGGTATAGATTGGTTGTCTCGATATATAGCAAATATTGATTGTAAGAAAAAGAGAGTTGTTCTGTACACCTCAGATAATAAAAGGATTAGTTACCAAGGGCAGGGGCAAGATAGGAAGTTTCTCTCAGTGATGCAAGCAAGAAAATTGCTGAGACAAGGATGTGAAGCGTACTTGGCTCATGTAGTGGATACGAAGAAAGAGACCCCTATTTTGGAGGACATCCCTGTAGTAAGAGAATTCCCTGATGTTTTTCCAGAAGAATTACCAGGTTTGCCACCTGATCGTGAGATAGAGTTTTCCATTAATTTGATACCTGGAGCTGGACCAGTTTCTAAGGCTCCATACAGAATGGCCCCGATTGAAATGAAAGAATTGGCTAAGCAACTTCAGGAGTTATTGGATAAAGGAGTTATTTGACCCAGTATTTCTCCGTGGGGTGCTCCAGTGTTATTTGTGAAAAAAAGGATGGAAGTATGAGATTGTGTATTGATTACAGAGAGCTGAATAAGTTGACGATAAAGAATAAATATCCTTTACCGCGGATCGATGATTTGTTTGACCAGCTTAAGGGAGCATGTTACTTTTCAAAGATTGATTTAAGGTCCGGCTACCACCAATTGAAGATAAAGCCCGAGGATATCCCCAAGACTGCATTTCGAACAAGGTATGACCATTACGAGTTTCTAGTAATGTCGTTTGGATTGACGAATGCGCCAGCAGCTTTCATGGATTTGATGAATAGGGTATACAAGGAGTATCTGGATAAGTTTATTATTGTATTTATTGATAACAGCCTCATATATTCAAAGAATCCAGAAGATCACGCGGTGCATCTGCAGACTGCCCTTCAAAAGTTAAGAGAAAAGCAATTGTATGCTAAGTTTTCTAAGTGTGAGTTTTGGCTGACGGAGGTACAGTTTCTTGGACATGTGGTGAGTAAGGAAGGTATCAAAGTAGACCCGGTAAAGATTGAAACCGTATCAAAATGGGAGCAACCGAAGACACCCACGGAAATAAGAAGTTTTCTTGGATTAGCAGGATATTATCGAAGGTTTGTGAAAGATTTCTCAAAGATTGCATCCCCACTAACTAAGTTGACCAGGAAGAATGAGAAGTTTGTTTGGACGGAAAAGTACAAAGAGAGTTTCCAGGAGTTAAAGCGAAGATTAGTGACGACTCCAGTGTTAGCATTGCCAGATGAGACGGGAAACTTTGTAATTTATAGTGATGCTTCTCTGAAAGGATTGGGATGTGTCTTAATGCAGCATGACAAAGTGATTGTGTATGCCTCCAGACAATTAAAGCCTCACGAACATAAATATCCAGTTCATGACCTTGAATTGGCGGCTATAGTATTTGCTTTAAAGTTATGGCGTCACTACTTGTATGGAGAGAAATGCGATATTTATACCGATCATAAGAGCCTGAAGTACATATTCACGCAGAAAGATCTGAACATGAGACAGAGAAGGTGGTTGGAGTTGATTAAGGACTATGATTGTTCAATTAATTATCACCCAGGTAAAGCAAATGTAGTGGCTGATGCCTTGAGTAGAAAGGAAAGGCTGAATATGATTAAGATTGCGGAAGAGTTGGCACAAGACTTAGAAAGAATGGAAATTGAAGTTCGAGTACCTAATGAAAGTCAGGAGCAGCTATATGAAGTTACTTTCCAGCCAGCATTGATGGAAAAGATCAAAAGATGTCAAGAAGGAGTTATGGAACAAGAGTTGGATATTTTGACAGGAGAATAGCTGTGTACTCAAAAAGATAGTCAAGGTTTGTATAGATTTTCGTCTAGAGTTTGGATTCCTAATGTAACAGAGTTGAAGAACGAGGTATTGCAGGAAGCACATAACTCTAGGTTTTCTATCCACCCTGGTAGTACCAAGATGTAGCAGGATTTGTAGAGAAATTTTTGGTGGCCAGGAATGAAGAAAGATATTGCCAATTGGGTAAGTAAATGTCACGTGTGTCAGACGGTGAAAGCAGAGCATCAACGACCAAGTGGATTGTTACAACCTTCGGAGATTCCGCAATGGAAATGGGAAGACATTGCTATGGATTTTGTAGTGGGATTGCCAAAGACGAGAGCGAATCATGATGCTGTTTGGGTAATCATTGATAGATTGACTAAGTCGGCGCATTTTCTTCCGATTAATGAAAGGTATTCATTGGAAAAGTTAGTTAAGTTATACTTGGATGAGATAGTTACCAAACATGGAGTTCCTGTTTCTATAGTGTCGGATCGAGACCCGAGATTTAATTCCAGGTTCTGGACTAAATTCCAAGAGTGCCTAGGAACGAAATTGAATATGAGCACCGCTTATCATCCTCAGACGGATGGCCAAAGTGAGAGAACGATTCAGACCATAGAGGATATGTTGAGAGTCTGTGTTTTAGATTTTAAGTGTAATTGGGATGAGCACCTACCTTTGATTAAGTTCTCGTATAATAACAGCTACCATGCCAGTATAGGGATGCCACCTTATGAAGCTTTGTATGGATGAAAGTGTAGGTCACCATTGTACTGGGATGAGGTAGGAGAAAAGAAAGAGTTAGGCCCTGAATTGGTTCAGCAGACTAGAGATGCTATAGTGTTGATTCGAAAAAGATTGGAAGCAGCTCAAGATAGACAAAGAAAATACGCAGATTTGCATAGGAAAGACATGGACTTTGAGATAGGAGCTTTGGTGTTACTAAAAGTATCGCCTTGGAAAGGGTTAGTACGATTTGGTCAGAAGGGTAAACTTAGCCCTAGATTTATAGGACCCTTTGAGGTTTTGAAGAGAGTGGGAAATGTCGCTTATGAGATAGCGTTACCACCGCAGTGGCAGCACATTCATAATGTGTTCCATGTATCTATGTTGAAGCCTTATGTCCCTAATTCGAATCAAATTATAGAATATGAGCCGATTGAGCTTCAACCAGATTTGTCCTTTGTAGAACAACCGGTTCAGATCCTAGACCGTAAGGAACGAGTCCTTAGGAATAAATCAATTCCAATAGTAAAAGTTTTGTGGAGAAATCCTCGAGTAGAAGAGTCTACTTGGGAATTAATGTCAGACATGCTTGATAAATATCCTCATTTATTTAGATGAGTCAGATTCTGGGGACAGAATCTTTTTAAGGGGGAATGAATATAATGACTCGTGTATTTTTATTTTTATTTTATACTTGGAAGTGTAATAAAAGTTTAAGTAAATAAATAAAAGGTGTGTATTGATTTTGGAAACAATTACTGATTGTTATTTAATTATTTATGACTTGTTAATATGTAGAATTGGAATTATGTGATTTATTTGCGAGTTATATGATTTTTTTCCGATTATAAACGTGATTTTATGATAATTTTAATTCCATAAATATTTGGGTTGTCTTTAAAATTGGTTTTCCAATTTTATAATTTCAATATTTATTTTTAGGACTTTATAAAATTGAGAAATCAATATTTTGTTAATTATTTATGTTTAAATGATTTTCCGAGTGTGTTAAATGCTAAAATCCATATTTAATTATGGGAATCTTTAAAAATTATGAAACTTATATTTTATTAAGTTCGTATTATTCTGAGAATTTTAGAATTATTTTGGGAATTATCGGAGTTAGTTTCACCCGTGCGTTGATTCGTGTAATTGATAAAAGCGGGTACAAACTGTATTTCAGAATTATTCAAAAATTTCAAAACCTACGTTTTAATTAAGTTCGGGATACGTATAAAACTTTGAAGTGGTTTCAATAAATTTATGAAGTTGTTTTCTCGCGAACCCATTGCGTAAATAATAACTGTGGGGTGTTATAGACCCTGTTCGGCTCGGTGTGGTGGTTATAAGGGAGTGACACGTATCCTAATTAGAAGATACGTGTCGGCAACTGGTTTTGGGGGATTAAAAACATCACCTCTCATTTGTCTCTCTCTCTAGGGCCTCGGCTGTAACTCTCTTCGTTTCTCTTCGATTCTCTCTCGATTATTTCTGTTCTTCCTTCCTTCTTCCTCCTGATTCTTTGTTCGTCGGTTTCTTTCGATTTTCCAGTGAGTTTCGGTTGTTTTAACTCCCAACTGTAGCTTCGATTTCTTCTGTTGGATGTATATATATATGCACCTGTGTGTATGTATATGTTTGTGTAGTGTTGCCTTAATTATTACAATGAATTCCGGTTGCCGCCACGTAAATTCCGGCTAGGTGGCCGGAAGTGTGTGTGCGCGTCTGTGTTGTGTGTGTGTGCGTCTGTGTTGTGTGTGGTGTGTGGCGGATTGGCCGTGTGTGGTGGCCGGGGTTTGGCCGTGTTCTGTGCTTCCATGTTTTGCATGCTTTGGGCTCTGTTGGGCCTGTTCATTCGAGCCTTGGGTTCTTTGTTGGGCCTGGCAGTTGGATTTGACTGTTGGGCCGAATTTTGTTGTAGTGGGCTGATTATTAAATTTTTAATTTCTATTTTCCTTTTTATACAGGAATTATTTGATTAAGCATTCATGATATTAATAATTTCGTGCGGTAATTATGATTAATCGGTGTAATGCGTGATGGAAACCCAAAGTAACGGGTACCCGTGAATTTTACCGCCGTCGGCGATGAGCCTCAGCGAGCCGACGGTGGATGGTGATGACGATGTTCTGAGTCCTAAATTCTATAAATAAATAAAATAAAATAATTATATAAAATATGTTTGGATTTGAATTAATATTTTTTATTGGTGTTGGGTTGTACATAATAATATTGTGGATGGTTGAGAATTGTTGACATCGACTATAATCGACGGGTAGTCTTATAAATAAAGAAGTTGCTGCCAAAATTTTCTAAAAATATATTTGTAATTATACATAATTATGTTTTACGTGATATCCCTATTTATGTTCGAGAAATATAATTGCATGATTATGTTTATAATATTAATACGAGTCGGGTTGTCGGATTTGGGTTATTAGGATTTGAGGATATCAAGCATGTCGGTATAACTAATTAGGGTATTCTGTAATTGTAGATCCCAGTCGAGTTGTTCCAGGATCAAAGTCAGCGTGAAAGCTATTAGGGTTTGCAAGGCAAGTACCCCTGACCATTCTTTTATGGTTCAGTGTATATGAATAGCTAAATGTTTTATTCTCGTGATGGAACATAAATGTTTTAAGTTACGTATCCCCTGTAGTTATAAAATCCTTGTTTTCAAATTGTTTTAGGGAAAAGTAACTTCGAAAGGTACCTATCTCAAATGGAATGATTTGCGAAATGGATTTTATATATGTGCTGGCTAAATAAATGATTTTGAAAATGAGATAGGTACAAGTGTTTTTGAAAACTGGATAAAACGGTCAGATATGGGATACAATGGGGCCAGAGTAGGCCTATTGGGGTGGCGTAAGAGGCTAATTCGGTTGCGCGTATTATAAAACCGATTAGTCCAGCAGGTCAGAGACCTAGCTAGTCTCTGAGTTCCGGAACAGGTAAATGGGATGGCAGTTAGAGCCGTCTGGTGTTGATAGCCTGATCAGCTATCTTCACATATCCGCTATGTATCTGATTGGGATTTGTGAATTATATGAAAGCATGATTGATTGATACAACGGTTTTATAAAATGGTTGGCATGCTAAAATTGGACTCTGGTATTACGCAGCACACTATAATGTTGTTTTCACAAAGCATGCTAATTAGTGATATCCAGTTACTTTGATTATCATTATGAAATGTTGATATCATGATTACAGCTCTGTTCCCATTATTTTTACATTACTGTTTTAATCTGTTATTCATATTTGGTACTGCTGAGCGATTATGCTCACCCTTGCAAACTGTTATGTACATTTTGTAGATGCCTAGAAGATCAGTCAGACCGACCCATGTTCCCGCCCCTTCTGGACCCGGCTCCTCTGAGGTAGTTTGTATCAGGCCATGAGGTCTGAGGAGTTGCTAAATAAAGTTAGTGTGTCGTAGATAGTGAATAAAGAGTTTGTAATAATAAGAATCTGAATTATACTTGAACCTGGATCGGATCTTGGTTTGGGGTCAAGTTAATATATTCTAATAATAATTCTGTTGTTTATATTTTTGAGTAATTGTGTTTAGTGACGTCAACTCCTGACCCCGGGGTTGAGGCCGTCACACTACTTCTAAATTAAGTGAAATTAGGAGGTTGGGTCTTAGGAAAGAATGGAGTTACCTGTGTGATGTAGTAACTAAGATGTTTTCTGGTAAAATTAGTAACTTTGACTCTATAAACATTTCTATGCTTAACATGATTTACATTCTAGTTACTGATAAGTACTTTAATTTCAGTGATTTGGTTTTGTTTGAGTTAGGCTTTAAGTTAGGAGAGATCAATAAGAGAGGTAAAAGTGTCTATTATCCTAGATTCTTTATGATGCTTGCTAACCATCTTATTGAAGAAATTTTGATTGAGAACCCAACCAACAAGTTAAATTATTGGTTACAATAAAGAAGGATCATTGCAGATTTAAATAGAGTAAACCATCACAAGGAGGTTCCCTTATACTGCTTTCCAGTAATGGAGGGACCTCAGGTAAGTGAGGTAATTTATTCTGTCTCCACTCTTCCAACCTCACAAACTTCTTTGCTTTCTAGTGTAGTTATGACAACTGTGTCAATGACCCAACAGTTGCCTACCCAAGCTACCAAAACAACAAAAGTTCCTAAATCCAAAGCTAAGAAAGCCCCCTCTGATTTCTTTCAAAAGAGATCAGTTGTAAAATCCACCAAACCTAAAGAGGGGAGTGTGAAGGTGGGCAAGAAAGGTGAGGGACAGGGTGAAAATCAAAGAAGCCCTAAGGATAAGGCTGGTGAGAAGAGTGTACCCGAACCTAACCACACCATAGTTTCCCAACAGATTGTGGTTGTTAATAAGGATATTAGCTCATTACTAGTTTCATCCTCCCAAAAGGATGTTACCATTGAAACAAGCTCCCAACCAGGAGCACAGGCCAAGAGGGGTAGGGACACTAGCTCACCACAAACTTATACCAGAAAGAAAAGATCAAAAACCCTTGGGGATGCACAGGGCTCACACACTATGCAAACTGGTGCAAAAGACCCAGCCACTGAACCTTCTCAAAGTCTGGTTGATGTGGCTCTAATAAATGTGGAGTCACAGCCAAAATATTTAATAATTGAAGCACCTGATACACCAAATTCTCCCACACACTCATTGGATGTTGACATGATAAACACATCACTTCCAAATTCTCCATCTTTAACTCTCTTGGAGAAGCCAAAAATCCATGCAAGTGAGCATCATCTTCTAGATGATTTGTTGGCTCACTTGCCATTTCTTTCTGAGACTGTTGAGACATCTGTGCCAAAATTTTCATCAATCCGCACAGAGTCTACAATAGTCTCCACTCTAAACTCAATTATTTCTTCTATCCCGATGGATATTTATCATCCGCCGAGTAGTGATTATATCCCGACGGATAAGCTTAACAGAAGTCATCTTTCGGATAGTCAAATTGCTAACCCGATGGATATTCCTCATCCGTCGGGTGTCTCTGCACAGCTTCAAATTTCATCTATCCTTACAAGTACAAAAGATTTAATAGTAGTGCAATCACTCTTAGGACTGAGGGAAGGGAGTGATTTGAGTGAGAGTCTGGGTTGCTCTCAGGAAAAAAGAGAGGAAAAGAGTGATCAAATGTTAGATATATTTGATAATGTCATGACTAATATGATTTATGTTTAGTTTTCAGATCTTACTTAAACAGGACAAATCAGTACTTAACTGAAATCAGCACTTATACTGAAGTCAGAACTTAAGTTATCAGTACTTAAGGTTCAAGAGATATTTATCAGAAGATAATATCAAGACTTAAAGGAAACGTTCAAATAAGGAAGGCGGCTGATTGAAAGGAAAATAAGATCAAAACAAACGTAAGAAGAGATATGCATGAAGAAGGAATTCTATGAAGAATAGAATACTTGGAAGAAAAGATATCTGATTGATATATTTTAGGAAGCAGAATTATATTTCATATCAATTAGCGATTATCTTGTAACTGTGTAGTATATAAACACATACATAGGGTTTACACTATAAGTGTTATCATTAT
The DNA here is from genome assembly GCF_009905375.1 of Apium graveolens. Lineage (NCBI taxonomy): Eukaryota > Viridiplantae > Streptophyta > Magnoliopsida > Apiales > Apiaceae > Apium > Apium graveolens. The sequence goes on along the minus strand of NC_133648.1, from coordinate 158,918,256 downwards.
CGAGAATATTATTCATTGTAACCCTAGCATCTCTCGTGATATTTGTTCATCACTGAGAGAGGACAGTTCCATACTGTAACAGAGTTTATTGCTTTGAATAAAGTCTGTTTTTCTGTTACTTGTGTTATTAAAATTCGATTTGATTGTGCTATACACTGTATTCACCCCCCTCTACAGTGTGTGTGACCTAACAAGTGGTATCAGAGCCTATCTGTTAACACACAAACAGTTTAAGATCCAAAAACAATCATGTCTAAAGCAGAAACTCCAACCAAGCCCACCAAAACTGAAGAACCACCAAAGACACAAATCTATAGTCGATATGAGACTATTAGAGTTCCCATATTGAAACTGTCTGAATATCCCATATGGAAGGTGAGGATGACTATATTTCTAGAAGCTACAGATCCAGAATATCTTGACAGAATCAAGGAAGGACCTCACAATCCAACAAAGCTCGCAGTTGCAGTTGCAGGTAAAGCAGCAAAGTCTGTACCAAAGGAAAAGAGTGATTACACTGCTAAAGATATCGCTTCAATTGCTAAGGATGCGAAGGTACGACACTTACTGCATAGTGCCATTGATAATGTAATGTCAAACAGGGTAATTAACTGCAAGACTGCAAAGGAGATATGGGATGCCTTGGAAACAAGATGTCGGGGAACTGATTCGATCAAGAACAGGAAGACAATACTCACTCAAGAGTATGAACACTTTGACTCAAAGCCAAATGAGTCATTGACTGATTTATATGACAGATTTGTCAAGCTCTTGAATGATTTGTCATTGGTTGATAATGAGTATGATCTTGAAGATTCAAACCTTAAATTCCTGTTAGCTCTTCCTGAAAGCTGGGATTTGAAGGCAACAACTATAAGAGACAACTATAATCTTGATGAAATGACTCTTGATGAAATTATGGGATGCTCAAGACTCATGAACTTGAGATGGAACAAAGAAGCAAGAGGAAAGGAGGAAAGTCAAGGACAGTTGCTCTTAAGGCTGAAGAAGAATCTCCCAAGGTAGCTACCTCAAGTAAAGGCAAGGGTAAAGCTCTCTTCACAAAGTCTGATACTGAGTCATCAAGTTCTGATAGTGATGATGACTCAGAAACTGAAAACTTGCCTGAGACGGATACTGATGAAGAGATGATGAAGCTGTGTGCTCTTATGGTGAAAGGAATCACGAAGATTGCATACAGGAAGTTCAGGAAGGGAAAGAAGTTTTCCAGGAGAGGTGCAAGTTCTGATAAGAAGAATTTCAGAAAATCTGAAGGCAAAGGAGGGAAGTCTGACAGAGGAGATTACACAAATGTCAAATGCTACAACTGTGGTGAGAAAGGCCATATATCTCCTAATTGCAAGAAAGTGAAGAGTGACAAAGGCAAGGCTCTTGTCACAAAGAAGAAAAACTGGACAGATACCTCAGATTGTGAAAGTGAGGAGAATTATGCCTTGATGGCAAATGCTGATATGGCAAGTGCTGAAAGCAGTTTGAAGCTGCTGAGTTAAAGGTACCTCAAACTACTTATGCCTTTCATACTGATGATATTAATGAGTTGAGAAGATATCTTAAAACCATGTTCATTAGCTATAGAGACCAAACTTTAACATGTGAAAGATTAACTTCGGAAAATCATGCTTGTAAAAAGAGGAATGATTATTTAGAAAAAGAGTTAGTCATATTCCATCAAACTCAGAAAGATAGAGATGATGCTTTCTATGTTAGGGATGAAGTACTTAAAATGAATGAATCTCTAAAAGCTGAGTTAGAAAAGGAAAGAGAGATTATCAAGACTTGGACTAACTCTGGCAGAACAACTCAGAATTTATTAAGTAGTGAAAACTGGAAAGAGGGCTTAGGTTATGGAGATGATAAGAATGATAAAGGAACTGTAGATATTAAGCCTATAGTTGTTAAATAAAAGCCAAAGTTAAAACCTGTTAAGTTTGTAGCTGTAAAGTCTGATACTGAGAAATCAGAAGTTAAAAAGGAACTAACTTCTGACAAACTAAAACAGGAAAAGACAACTGAAGTAAATGTAGGCTTAATGACAAAGAAGCAGCTTAAGCATAAGCTGAAAGATGTTAAGAATGCAAACAAGGTAAATTCACCTAGGAAAAATAGGAATGGAAAGGAAGGTGTGAATAAAAGCAATGATTATAAGCCTGTTCCTGATGCTCCTAGAAAAATGTTTCATAACTGTGGAAGTTCTAACCATCTGGCTTCTTTTTGCAGGAAGAATAAGAATATAAACTCCTTACCTTCAAAGTCAGGAGTTAAGAGTCAGTCTGTTAGATATAAGCCACAAAGTCCTTATTTTCATTGTGGTAGTTTATGGCATTCCATTTATACTTGTAAGGAATATCATAGTCTGTACTATGATTATTATCAAATAAAACCTTCTTTAAAGAAAGTTAGCATTGTTCCTTCTAGTGTAAGTTCCGATTCAAAGTCTGATAGTGTAAATTCTGATACGAAAAATGTTAACATAAACTCTGATGATAAATTCGCTGCAAATGTTAACAAACTTAATAAGGCCAAAGGATCCAAGCAAGTCTGGGTCCTTAAAACTAATCATTAGTGGTCTTTGTGATTGCAGGGCAACAGGAAAAACATCCTAGTTCTGGACTGTGGATGTTCAGGACATATGACTGAAAATAAAGCCCTGGTATCAGACTTTGTGGAGAAGGCTGACCCAAGTGTTTCTTATGGAGATGGCAACATTGGAAAAACGTTGGGATATGGCAATATCAATCTTGGGAATGCCATAATGAAAGAAGTAGCTCTAGTCTCAGGACTTAAACACAATTTGCTGAGTGTTAGTCAAATCTGTGACAGAGGTTATTATGTGGATTTCTTTGAAGAACACTGTGAAGTTGTAAGTAAATCTACAGGCAAAGTTGTTCTGAAAGGATACATGCGTGGTAACATTTATGAAGGCAAGCTTTCAACAAGTATTGACGGTTCTGCAGTCTGTCTGATTAGTAGAGCATCAATTGAAGAAAGCTGGAACTGGCACAAGAAACTCTCTCATTTAAATTTCAACAATATAAATAAATTAGTCAAGAAAGATCTTGTGAGAGGACTGCCAAAGTCAGTATTTGCTCCTGATGGCCTTTGTGATTCTTATCAGAAGGCTAAACAAAGGAAATCTTTATTCAAGAGCAAGACTGAATCATCAATTCTTGAGCCTTATCACCTACTACATGTTGATCTATTTGGTCCAGTGAATATCATGTCTATTGTAAAGAAGAAATATGCTATGGTCATAGTGGATGACTTCACCAGATACACATGGGTATATTTCTTGCACACTAAAAGTGAAACTCCATCTATCTTGATTGGTCATATCAAGCAACTGGATAAATTGGTCAAAGATTCTGTAAAGAAAATAAGAAGTGATAATGGCACTGAGTTCAAGAATTTGATCATGGAAGAGTTCTGCAAAGACCATGGAATTAAGCAGGAATTTTCTGATCCTGGAACTCCACAGCAAAATGGAGTTGTTGAAAGAAAGAATAGAACTCTTATTGAAGCTACACGAACTATGCTTGATGAAGCAAAGCTTCCAACCTATTTCTGGGATGAAGCTGTACAGACTGCTTGTTTTACTCAGAATGCAACACTCATTAACAAGCATGGAAACACACCATATAAGATGGTAAAGAAAAAGAAGCCAAATCTGAAATATTTTCATGTATTTGGATGCAAGTGTTTTGTTCTTAGGACTCACCCTGAACAGCTATCCAAATTTGACTTAAAAGCTGATGAAGGAATTTTTGTTGGATATCCACTTTCCACAAAAGCCTTCAGAGTGTACAATTTAAGAACAAGGGTTGTCATAGAATCTATCAATGTCTCTTTTGATGATAAGAAGATTACTGGACTTGAAGATTTCAATGATCATGATCAGCTGAGATTCGAAAATGAAGACTCAAATTCTGATACTGAAAATCCTGAAAGTCTAAATCCTGATAATGCAAACTCTGATGGATTAAACTCTGATGTTATTGAAACTGTGGGGACTACGTCAAAGGAAGATGCACCTGTGCAGGGGGAGCATACTGAAGATATATCCACATCTCAAGAAGCATCGGAACACACAACTGGCTCTTCAAGTTCTGATTCATCAAGTTCTGATAAGCCAAGTTCTGATAGTTCTGAAAACTTAAATTCTGAAGAATCCAACTCAGAGAGCATAGTTTCAGGGGGAGCATCAGAAAATGTTGATGAAGATAGCATGAATCATGGGGGAGCATCCAGTTCTAGAGAAAACCTTCCATCTGCAAGGAGGTGGACTAAATCACATACACCTGACTTAATTATTGGAAATCCTGATGCAGGTGTCAGAACTAGAACAGCTACTTCAAGTAAATGTCTTTACAATTCTTTTCTTTATCAAACTGAACCAAAGAAAGTGGAAGAAGCTCTTCAAGATGCTGATTGGGTGCAAGCAATACAGGAAGAGTTGAATGAATTTGAAAGAAACAAAGTCTGGATCCTAGTGCCAAGACCAAAGAACAGATATGTTGTTGGTACAAATTGGGTATTCAGAAACAAAACTGATAGTGATGGTATAATTACAAGGAATAAAGCAAGGTTGGTTGCAAAAGGATATTCTCAATATGAGGGAATTGATTATGATGAAACATTTGCACCAGTTGCTAGATTGGAAGCCATAAGGATATTTTTGGCTTATGCTGCTCACAAAAAGTTTACTGTCTTTCAAATGGATGTGAAAAGTACTTTTCTTAATGGAGAATTGGAGGAGGAAGTATATGTGTAACAACCTCCAGGCTTTGTAGATCCCAAATATCCAGATCATGTCTACAGGCTTGATAAAGCACTTTATGGCCTTAAGCAAGCTCCAAGAGCATGGTATGAGACTTTAGCTCCGTTTCTTCTGGAAAGTGGATTTAACAGAGGAACTATAGACAAAACACTGTTCTACCTCAACCATGGAAAGGACTTACTTCTGGTTCAGATATACATTGATGATATCATCTTTGGTTCTACAAATGACAGACTTTGCAAGAAGTTTGCCAAACTGATGCAGTCAAGATACCTAATGAGTATGATGGGGGAACTTAGCTATTTTCTGGGCCTTCAAGTCAAGCAGAATGAAGAAGGCACTTTTATCTGTCAAATCAAGTACACCAGAAATTTGCTGAAGAAATTTGGAATGCAAGATTATTCAAGTGCATCCACTCCCATGGCCACTGCAACAAAACTGGACAAGGATACTGGTAAATCAGTAGATATTACTGATTATAGAGGTATGATTAGCTCTCTACTCTATCTAACTGCTAGTAGACCTGATATCATGTATGCTACCTGTCTTTGTGCAAGATTTCAAGCAGATCCAAGAGAACCTCACTTAACAGCTGTGAAAAAAAATTTCAAGTATCTTAAAGGAACAGCTGATCTGGGATTATGGTATCCCAGAGAATCAGATTTTAAACTAATAGGTTACTCAGATGCAGATTTTGCAGGTTGCAAAATTGACAGGAAAAACATAAGTGGAAGCTGCCAATTTCCTGGAGGCAGATTGGTTTCTTGGTTTAGCAAGAAACAAAAGTCAATTTCCACATCAACTGCAAAAGCAGAATACATTGCTGCAGGAAGCTGCTGTGCACAAATTCTTTGGATGAAGAATCAGTTACTGGATTATGGGTTAACATATTTTAAAATCTCTATTTACTGTGATAATCAAAGTGCTATTGCTATGACAGGTAATCCAGTTCAACACTCAATGACAAAGCACATCAGTATTAGGTACCACTTCATAAGGGAACATGTGGATGAAGGTACAGTGGAATTGCACTTTGTTCCAACAGATCAACAACTAGCAGATATCTTCACAAAACCACTATGTGAAGCTACTTTTACAAGATTGGTAAATGAACTTGGAATGGTTTCAAGTTCTTTTTCTAAATCTGCTTAGCTTTTGTTCTGATGTATCAGACTTTATGATCAGTATTTACAGATATTACTCTCTTTGTGTATTCTGTGCCTAATTGAAAATTTCTTAAGTACTAATTGTTGTCTGATGTGAATTTCCAAACTCTAATAGCTATATGACTATTTATGTGACTATTCAATCCTATGAGGATCACTGTGTTAGATGCTGACCTAGTAGTCTTTAATATACTAGAGATCCCATGTTAGAAGTAATTATTTATGTGGAAATCTATTGACACAAGCAAATTCTGACATTGAGCATAGTTAAGTTTACTTTGTCTATCTTATTACTAAGTCAAAAACTAGAATAATGCTTCTCATTTGTTAAGTTCTGATGTTAGTAAATCTTCTGAATGTACTAAGTGCTGATAAACCTCACTTATCAAAAGAAAAAAGGAAAAGAACAAGGAATAAAAATCAGGTACTCCTTTGAGATCTGGAGTAAAAATGTGGAAGGGACGACCCAAGTGCATTGCTGGTATTAAGTAATATGCATCAGAAAAGCAAAAATAATTATTTTTCTTGGTGACTTTTCACACTCTATGATTACTGGGGAAATACTCTGATAATAGCATAAATTCTGATAAGCAGTCATGACTCACTTACACTGAGAAGCCACTGTAAAATGGAATTTCAAAAGATGCATAAAATAAGCACAAAACAGTTGAGGTGGACTCATGCATGAAATCATTCAATAGTAGGCTTCAGAATAATGACAGATTTTAAGTAAATTTCTTAGTTATGCCTTATTTCTAAGATGTACTGAAGTGAATTAGACTTTACTCCTTGTCTGATATTTAGCTTAATGCACACACTTACATTCCATATGAATGATGAAAATTACTGTGGCGATCAATGTTGTTTTAGATGAACAGTTTATGTGTCAGATTGCATAAATTCTGAGGACAGGTTCTAATGGAAGTTCTGATGATTAAGTTCTGAAGAACCGAAATCAGAGTTTGTGTGAAGAATGACAGAAATAGCCATTCAACTTTTCGAGTTAAGAAATCATGTTCTGATGACTGTTAAGTTCTGATATAAGTCTAAGTGCTGATATTAAATTCTGATTCTTTACTTGACTTATTTGTGGTTAAAATCTGAAACAGTCTTATTATAAATCAGACTATGTTTGAGTGGAATATTAACAGTTAATACAATTAGGGTTAGTGGTACACGTCCATGCACAGTAATATTTACTTGTTTCTTGTGCGCATTAAACCCTGTTTTACACTTCCAATGGCTGTTTTTACTCTCCTCAGTCTAGGGAGACGAGGTAGAATTATTTCTATCTGTCAGCATTAAATTTTCCTTTCATCTCCTGGTATTCCATTGCCTATAAAAACCAACACTTCACTCCAGTCAGTACATCTCTCATTTTCTCTCAAACTCTCGAGCTCTCACTCTCATCTTTTTCTCTCTCATCACAATCATGGTGAACTACAACTTAGCTCTAAACTATGATACCTTCTCTCTCACCATGAGCTGTCCAGAGTGGCAGCAGGAATGGCACGTTACTGCTATTCCTGATAATGTTTGGGACTCTGTTCCCCAAGAGGTTTTGACAGACCTCTTATTCTTTTATATGGATTACCATCGCCATGTTGAGCGATTGGAAGAAGCACGACTGGAAGCTCTTCGATAGCAATAGCGAATCATTCGTCTCGCTGTTCTGTTTGTAGAGAGTAGGAAGAAGAAATAGGCTTTGTAGCTTAGGACACTCTTGTAATCTTGTGCTGTAATTTCAATTTCATGAGTGTATTCTCTTAATATATTAATGGAATTTTTATATTTTTGCAAGATGTTGTCTCTGAGTTGTTTGAAATTCTGATGCATTTTTAAATCCTGATTTCTCCATATTCTGATGACCATTTTATTACTGATACAAATCAAGTTTTAATTCTGACGTGGTAGTACCTGTTTACTTGATTTATCTTTTGGTCATTCTCACACTTGATGTATTTTTACAGAATATTGGTTTCACCGTGAAAATGATTTAATAAGTGGGAACAATTTAAATTTTAAATTAAAACTGAATTACCTTGATTAATGGGATTACTTGGTAAGTGGAACAGTTTTTCCTTGAAAAACTGCATGTGATAAGTAATGATTACTATTTTCTCGTGCCCATTAATTATTCTTTATTACTGCATGTCTGACAGGTGTCCAACGGTTACTTTTTCTACCGTGTATAAGTAAAAGAGAGAGAAGATTGAAAAATCTTTTATTTACTTTCACACTTTATCTTTCTTTACTTCTATTCTCTCTCATCTCCTGACGTTGTTTTTCGTACAGACATTTTATCAAACACCTTACAGGCAACCTTAACTCTCAATTTTTCTCATGGCACCTAAGGAATTGATCATAGATGGAGCCAAGTTCGTTCACAACAACTATACTGCAATCTTAAATCATGATGAAGCTCCATCTGAGTTGCACTTTGTGCAAGATCTTCGAGCACAACTATACTACTTGTACTCCCAGTATTATTTTCGAAGTAAATGATGTTGAGCATGTGGTAACTCCTGGAGCAGTTCGTAAAGCTCTACATTTACCAGAAGGCTGCATTTTCTCAACAGCGGAGGAACCAGTTCTGCAGCAGCTCATGGCCAATTTGGGGTATGAGAAGAGTTTGGCCAAGCTTGGACAGTTGAAACAAGCATATATCAGAAAGGAATGGAGATTTTTCTTCGACTGCATCATTAAAGCATTTGGCAATAAGTGTTCCAAATTTGATGCTATTCCCATCATGAGTCAGCACATCGGGTATGCTATTATTAACCAAAATCATTTTGATTTTGCAAGTTGTAACACCCCCAAATCCGGGGTCGGGGATCCGGGTTGTCACGAGTTCCATTTCCCTTAATAACACCCAATCTTAATAATTAATCAACTACTATGTATTGTGACCCCACAATAAACACACACACCACAAGTTATAGTCTCAGAGATGAACATCCAAAAATAATCACAAGTCATTTTATTCCACAATTATCTGCCAATACACCTTAAAAGGTTTTCTGGATAAATTTACATTTTCTTTGCCATTATTACAATTCATATTATACATGAGTCTGGTACATCAAAAGTTGAAAGCCTAGCCTATTGGTAGTTCCTACCTCAGCTACAGCGGCATCAACGCTTCCCGAAGACTGCAGAACGTTTTCTAACCGCTTGCCAATCGGGAGCTTGGTCCTGTTCATCTTGTCTATCTGATGTTGTGTGATGAAAGAAGAAGGCAAGGGTGAGCAACAAGCCCACCAAAATAATATATAATATGATTAACAATATATGAGCCTTCTCATAGTACTCATGAAAGTCTTGGTCAAAAGAAATGAACCAAGTTTGATATCTTAATGCGATGAAGTCGCAAAATATTCAGTATATATACATATATACTTTTCAAAATCTTGGAAGTCCTCTTCCATGCATAATATACACAAAGTTCCAGTTTATAACTGTATATAAAAAAATATCGTTGCAAGGTGATCTCATATATCTAACCTTGTCTCAACGTTTTTCTGAAAGTCGCTGTCATTCATAAGACAACCATTAACTAGATATAAGTTTAAAATGGTGAAGTTACAAGATACTCCAATGTACTTATATCTTTTCCAGATAATACTTGAACTACCACCGTTCAAGTTATAATTAGTTTCAAAAGTTCATCACATAGATGAGACTACAAGACCAGATTTGAATAGATTAAATCTTTTAAAATATCATCAAAATACAATGAAGTTACGAGATACTTCATTTGATGCAAACATCATTTTGAAAACTTGAACCTGCCAACACTCAACAATCGCCCAACCGTAGCCTTTCTATCGAAGTGCTCTGGGTAGTGTTGCAGAAATGTCCAATTGGATGATGAACTCATTACGGGAGTTTGTCGCGCCAGCAAGACCACTTACGATGATCAGTTGTAGTAGTGCAACCCCACCATTTTCTACATGTAGAGGGGAACCCGTCGGATTTACTTGTCAACCGAACACTGAACTCCTAAGGAATGGACCGCCTTAGCGGAAATTCCAGGCCATTTGGGCCAATATAATAAGGCTGGGCCGGCGCTACTCGACCACTTATGCCACTCCTAGTTCAGATGAAATCCATGACTCTGAAACGTAAAGCTCGTCCCCACTTTCCCCAAGTAAAAACTTGTTGATACGGCTCCACCAAGAAGTCGTATCTAGTTGGAAAGGAAAACTCACCGATATTTCCCAGGCGATGCCTGTTAATGGATTAACTTGTTCTAAGAATTTTACTTCCCGAGTGTTGGGTAAGTAATCAAAAACTCTTTTATCAAGACAACAACCTTGTTGCGAATATAAAATACACCACAGATCCGGATCCCTCCGGTTTTGAGCGAGTATTTAAATCCCCTTTTTAAAAGGAAGATCTTAAATATAAAAATGAGTTTTGGGATCCGCTCTAAATTTTGAAAATCATTTTAAAGACTTGAAAACACTTTAAAGAGTGTCTGGAATAATGCTGATTTAATAAAGTAAATCAGTCTCAATATAAAGAAATATCTGAATATTATTATTTAAATAATATTCCCATAAAGAGTAATTGAGGTAGAAGTTGGAAAACTTATACTTGAAATGAATAGTAAATAATCAAAGATATACTTATACGAAAGTAATATCTTTATTTGAATATCAAAAGTAAGTTTGATTATCGAACATTATTCTTTAATAAATATAGAATATTAATAAATAATAAGCGGAGTCATAATACCTCGAATGAATATTATAAATAATATTCATTAAATAAAATAAAGGAGTCATACATCCTCAAATGAATATCCAAGTAATATTCAATAAATAATATAAAGGAGTCATAAGTCCTCGAATGAATATTCAAGATAATATTCATTAATAAAATAAAGTTATCGAATAAACCTTATTCAATTAATAGTTTTGAAAACTATTACCATATATATATATAAAAAATATATATATATAAAATCTACTCGGGATCTTCGACTCCCGGTTTAAAAAATGTTTTCACCTTTGGGTCCCTATACTAAGGGTATATGCAAATTACCGCTATTCTCTAGCATAGGTATTATCAACTGAACCAACAGATATATATGGCAAGAATACGAAACAGGCATGCATATGTACCATATCACATGCTACAATATATCGCAAGAATTTGCTAATATAACCATCATGCATCTATTACAAGATAATGCATATACAAGTGTATACATCACAACAACAGTATAACGGGTAGAAAACTTGCCTGAGCGACTGAGGGTTACGAATGGCTCGGGACGAGTCTGGTAACCTATAAACAACAAGTAAGTTGGAATTAAACCAAAGTCACTTGTAAATCTATACTCAAACCAACTCAGACTCTAACGCTCGTTTTGCGCTTACTGATTCTCTGAAGTCACTCGAGTACCCTCGGCTCCACCATTTTTAATAATTTAACCATTACGAGTTTTAAGGCGATTCCTTCGCGAGTGTCTTACCAACTGCCTAACATACTTAACATAATTGTTTCATACATTAATTAACCCTTTAAGGTCTTTAACCTATGTTTCAAAGTAAGGTGAGGGGAAATGTTTTGTTCCCGAAACGCCGTTACTTAAAACGGTCGTTTCTCCTAAACCGTACATCAGAATCAAACGAACTACATATCAAAACGAAGCTCGTAACATGAACTATTTAAACATGGCAATGGTCAAAATCTAGCAGGGAGTTCTCGGGTCCTAATGTTATGAACAAAAGCAGTCTAAAGTAAATCGGACATTACGACGGCTATGTTTACGCGATTTCCCAAATTTAAACCATTCCAAATCCACCACAATTCAACCCCAATTCACAACCCAATAAAAACTCCATCCAAAATACATTAAAACAGCCCCAAATCAACTCATTATAATCAATTTACTTAGTCTTAAAACTTGAATTTAAACTATACTACATTCTTTAACCAAATCATAAGATTTCAACAATCCATTCACCACCATTCCAACCCAACTCTAAACCAACAATCACTAAGCTACTCTAATACCATATCAACCAAAATCATCCTAATATACAAAGTAAATCTAGGGTTTGGAGATGATATACCTTCCTTGAAGTGGTGTGAGTAGCTAGGAAGCCTTAGGAAGCCTTGAGGAGTCTTAGGAATGCTTGGATCTTAAAGGAAAAGCAAGAAAATCAAGTTAAAAACCTTGAAATCACTATTCATTGTCTTCTTCATTGATTTATTGGAGAAGATAGAGAATGAATGGGATGCTTAAACTCATAATATTGCCATAACTATGCATAAGGAACACTAGGGAATTATCTTACCAATTTAGGAAGCTTGGATCTTGGATTTTGAAAATTTTCCCTTTGAAAACTAGGAAAAGCCGAGAGCAATGTTCTTGGTGATGAAAATAAAATTTTGTTTTGATGAAAAATGATTTGCTTGGCTTGGTGGATGTAGTTTTGGTTTTTTTTGTTTTAGTTAATTACCTTTTTAGCCTTAAACTTTGTGTGGTTCTAATTCAACCACATTTCCTTCCTTCCTTTGTCATGCTTATGTCATCATGTGGTGTCATCCTTCCCTCTTTGTCCTCTTCTCATTGGTTGGATGACATCATCCCCTCTAATCTCTTTGATTAACTTCCTAATTGTTTGCCTAATGACCGCTGATCTGTTATACGGTCGCTTAACTTTCGGTTTCGTTTATCGTTTGAGGGATCATACCCGGGATCTTATTACTTAGGTTCCCTTAACCTTTCTCAATACATTATATTCCTTTTTATGATCCTCTCTTAATATCCTTTAATTTAAATCCTTTTTATCCTGTTACCTTATACTTAATTCTTTCCGTATCTAGTGGATTTTCCGGGAAAAATCAAAGTATTCGGAATTGGATTCTGACGATCTTTACATACACTTATATACCATATAGAGTACTAATAAATCTCAGAATATCCATAACAGAATCCCTACATAGTAGGGCATGAAAAGTTTTCTCATTCAGCAAAAACACTATTCATAAGGGGTTCAAAAATTTCCAAAAATTGGGGTTATTACAGTCTACCCTCCTTAAAAGGATTCCGTCCCGGAATCAGATAGAAAATGAATAGGGATACTCTCTTAGCATTGCACTTTCTAACTCTCGAGTAAATTTTCCCACATTGTGGTCCTACCACCAACTCTGCCTAGTTTAATAACCCTTCTCCTAAGCACTTGTTCCTTTTCACTCTCTAACCCTTCCTGGTTGCTCCATATAGGTTACGTCGGGTTGCGTGTCTATGTGCTCATATGCCCCTATTTGTCTGGCATCCGAATTATACTTCCTTAACATTGATACGTGGAACACGTTATGACTTGCTACATGTTCGGGGGTAGGGCTAGCTCATATGCTAACTTCCCAAAACGTCTTTATATATCCAAGGGTCCAACAATTGGTGGACTTAGCTTTCCTTTCTTTTCGAATCTCATTAACCCCTTCCAAGGGAATACCTATAACAACACTAGGTCCCCTACTTCCCATTTCTTGTCCTTTCGTGTCAAATCAACATACTTCTTATGTCCATCTTGGGCTACTACCAGCCGTCCTCTGATTAAATCTATTAAATCCTTGGTCCTTTGGACCACTGCTGGTCCGAGTATCTTGCGCTCTACAACTTCATCCTAACATAAAGGAGATCGACATTGTCTTCCCTCAAGGATCTCATAAGGCGATATCTCGATAATGATATATGATCTATTGTCGTAAGATAACTCAATCCGCGTTAAGTGATCATTCCAAATTCTTTCAAGTCTATTGTATGGAATTTTATCACAGCTTCTAGCACTATAGCTTTGGCGCCTCAATACCCATTCTTTTCCAGTTCGTAATCGCTACTACCTTCCATTCCTAATATTACACTGGTTATACTTTTGCTCGTTAGCGTTCTATAACCTTTTAATAACCACGTCAACCTTTGTAGCACGAATGTGTTTCCATTCCGAATACTACCACAACTTTATTACTCCTTTTTCAGCTGTTTCTATTTCCCAAAGTTTGATCAATCATATAGAAGTAAATGAATTTGTTGAGAGATCACTATGATCATGAACACTTGTTATATCGCATAGTTAGTACAGAAGGTGGCCAGCCTTTAGTACTTGACAAGCAATTAAACAATAGCTGGTATCCTACTCGGCTTCTATCACACAGATAGATAGTCATTCGGCAATACCTCCCCTTCTGGAAGGGTTGTTCTTCTCAGTTTATATGAAATGAAAAGAAGAGAAAAGAACGAACTGAAGAGAATTATATATATGAAAAAAAAATATTGCCATAAAATATCTGGCTTGGAATCTACCTCTGAACTATAGAGGTTTGTCATAGGAGAACAAAACATATATGTATTTATATCAACATCAAGTATTATAGCATCGTATTTCACATGCCTAAATATTTTTGCTATTCCGTTCATCATTCTATGGACCCATGCTCTTCCTCGAGCTTATACACAATCACCTTTGAAACTCCCTCGATATCGAAAATCGAATCTGGGATCTCATTCTAGACTTCATCGTTACTAGAATTCTATGCTTGCATCGCAACCTTCCTCATATAGTAATACGACTCTCTTTTCATAAGAGGGAATAAATATTCAATAGGTAGATACTCTACTTAATTAGTCTATCAATGATAACTTATACTCTACCACGACCCGATTAGTGGTACTCAATCTCAACATCCACTCCAATACAACTCTCACGGTTGTAATTAGCTCATTACTTGCAGAATCATTGCTGCATTACTATGGTCCACCACTGACCTACTGTCGTCATTCACTTTCCATGAAATCTTAATATCTAACCATACGGAGTCCATACATGTCGTATAGAATACTTCTAAGGAGTTAACATAATCACCAATCATAATTCATGAAGAACAATCCAAACTCTGACATACTTTCATGACATGAAGTAGATAAAATTGCAGAAGAGTTTCAGTCAAAGCAACGATAGCAGGTGAATACCATTCTTAATCGTATGCCTTAAATAGAAGACTTAACTCAAGGTTCGTTTAGTCCTTTTTGAAATATTGTCCTGGATTATTCTCAAGATAGTACCTTCTGAGATAGATAGCCCGCTCATGGCGATTACATGAATTAAACCTTTTCCAACTACTATTACGGTTGGGTATTGCACAGTCATCAGAAGGAATGTCAATCTTCCAAACCATAATACAACCTGCATAGCTTTAACCATCATCACTGTATTCCTTTGGCACAAGCGCCTATAATTATCCTCTTACCTTTAAAGTGTCGGCCACCTCTTTGGCCTTTCCTGATAGTAAAATTTCCTTACAGTCAATGTCATTTTAACCACCTCCAAATAAATTTTCTACCTTATTTCAATCACCGCTTATGTGAAGATGTTTTCCTTAAAATCTGATGAGTAAAAAAAATATTACCATTTTTCCATAAGTTATTGCCTCAGTCTTTAGAGGTTAATCACTGTCACGACTGACTCTCAATCATAATTAGAACATCTTTTTATCTTAAGTCCTAATTGCCCTGAACAACTTCGACCATTACTGGTTCGATCCATACCTTCTCGTGGTTTAACACGTGCCCCACTTGGCATCATTATAATTATGTCATATTTCCTTTATCAATATTTCTATTTTTGAGAATTTTGAATATTACCTTTCTCCTTGTAAAACCTCTAAGGTTATCCTTGAATCGTTCCTCCTGTATTCCCTAGATACAGGACATATCAAGATACCATTTATTAATACTAGAATCATTGTTTATATACTTCTGAAAAAATTTCTCCACTGATTCTTAAAGGTTGTTATTACCTTAATCCTTTCCAATTCATACTGTCAAAACTCATACTATCCCTATTAAGGGTGAAATGCCAACCTTTATGCATTCCCCTAGGATTCGTTTTAAGTTACCGATGTTCTATCCTTAATTCCACCTTTAAAAAGGTACATGCATCCTTCCATGGATAAATCAAGTCATATATCCCTGATAAGGGTGTCTTATTCAATCATTCCCACCTCGATAGTATATGTCTAATTTTCACAATAACATCTTTATTCAAAATGAGGTCAATCAATATGGCCTCCAAAAGATAACAACGGTTATCCGCTTTTCTTGCCTAATTTGGTAACGATAACATGGATGTTCTGGAAGATATTGGTCGTGTTCAACGTGAACTTCTTCTTAATAATTCCTTATTTACTTTTGTTGTTTATCTCAACAGTCATCTCAATGTTGGGATATCTTTCATACCTGGCGTCTCCCTTTCTGGGTATCAAGCCACCGGTCTTACACTTCACATTCTTGAGGGTCACTTCCTTCATCCAATTTTCCTAATTTCTTACTTTCTTGTCTCCTCAGTCTATCTGTGTCTCAATATTTATCCTTCGAACTATCTCAAGGTTTCCTCAAATCCTCCCAACTTACAGGGGATAAAATATATGTATCTCTTATTCCTTCAACCATCAATTTAACTCATGGTGAATCACCCTCATCCTGACGATTACATACTTTTCTATTTCTATTGCTACGAGTCTTTAGGGTTTCCTCATACCCAACTTCTTATCATTCCTCAAACTCTATTGCCTTTATATTCCTTTCCACTTTAGTTTCTTTTTTTATTTTCCTTTCTCTTATCATTATTTCATGAACCAACCCAACATAAGCATCAATTTCAAACATCCTTTCATTCTGGATTCGTGTCCTCAGAACGAATCTTGACAACTTTTACAACTTAGATTCATAATTCATCATACTCGTCTGCCTTTGTTCTGGCTCTAAAGCTTTTACACTATCTCCATAACCTTGGGAAGTACTTTCCTGAAAATAATTGACCGAACTTAAATCAGTTTATTATAATCTCTTGCTCCGTGCCTTCCTTGGTCTTTCACCAGCGGGTGGTCTCTCTCTTAGGAGGGTAAGTGACAAAAACAGTCTTTTGTGGTACGTCAATCATTTCGAATCTCAAATGATTCCTATATTTCCTTTAGCCAGGCTCTTGCCTCGACTGGGTCAACTTGTTCCTTGGAACACTGAGAGCTTAGCGATTTAAAGGTCCTGAAAGAATTTCCCACTACATTGTTTCCCTCAAGGTGGTGGTTGGGAATAAAGTATAAGTTCTGTTTAGACAGGTCCATGAATTTCCGTAAGGAGTACCGTCTCGGGTCTCCTTATCTCGCTCGACTTTTGTTTTCTTAGTCTAAATATTTCTTCCTACTCCCTATAAGTGGGGTCATCTTTTAATTTAAAATCCTCATTTTTCACTTTATTATATTCTGGGTTCCTTATATCTTAATTGCGACCTCCCTGATTATCACATTCAAGGTTTGACCCTAATCTTATTCCTTGTGGGGGCATATTACTTGGAAAATTTTTGAGAATCTCTGGATATTTGTCTTACTTACTTTGCTTAAGTCTTTCCCTCGTTTAGTCCTTGCACGATTGCAAATTATGAATTCTTAAGTTCGATAAACTTCATGACACTCTCTTAATTGTTAATAGTGCAATTAACAATATGATCTTATCACATACAAACTGATCTGAACTGAAATTAATGGATATATACATAACCATTTGTTAGAGGGTACAACAACTGAACATATTAAAGAGAATTACATCATTTGATCTGATCGCTTATAACCCAAAAGTACTATCATAGATAATCATCTAGTCATTAAAACTAATCATCCATAACTTAGGCTAATCCTCCAAAAGCGGTGCTGCAAGAAATTCTTGTCAGATTGTTCAGACTCTGCACACTATTATGGATCAAGAAATGCGGGCACGCACGACATCCCTAACCTGCGCCATTAAAGCGGTGATGAGGTCTAGGATAGTTGCAAGTAGAGCTGGATCAATCTGACCCTCAAGATGGCCTCTAGCTGTAACACGGGTGGTAGCCTCAATCCTTTCCATGCTATGAGCTAATCCTGCCGGAAGTACCCCACCCTCAATCCTCGGTGTAGTAAGTCGATCCAACAGATCACTCCTAACATTACGGGCCTCAGACAGGCCACCCAAAGTCATATGATAATTGGCGATAAGAGAAGTCTGAGTGGTAGCATCTAGCAGTCCATGGGGTTCAGGTGGCGCAGACCCAGGAGATCCAAATGGATAACCAAGCACAGTATCAGGTGATAATGGTGCAGGAGATAAAGGTGGCATTTCCTCAGTAGGTGCTGGGCTCTGTACCGGGGATGGAACAGGAATTGGTGGAACCTCATGGATGTCTACAGGAACCTCTGGAAGAGGGTCTGATACTGGTATAATTGGTGTCGTGGAAGGCCCCACTCCTTCTGCCCTCATTAACCTTTGTGCCCTTGGTAACTCTTCATCCTCTAGTGCCACCCTCGCGGCCATTCTTGCTCTGGTAGTCGCCCTGACTACGGTCATCAATTCCTCAGCGGTCCTCTCTTCATTCTCATCAGGATCCTCCATGAGATCCTCCTCAGCCACAATCCTTTCCGGAATAACATCCTCAACCGCAACATTCTCAATATGAATCTCATCTGGTCCCTCATTAGGGTACTCCATCGGATTCACAATTTGATCTCCAGCTTGTAATAAAACATCCTCATGCTGATGCTCCTGTACCTCAGGGTTCGGTGCCCCGCTGCCCTATACGAGAACGAACTATGTTACTATCATGATATTTATAAGGGTTCCCGTAAGGGTTTTACCTGTCAGTACTACGTTATGTAGCCCGACTATGAATTTGGCAAGAGTTCTTATTATCTTAGTGAACTTATTATCTTTACGTCACATCATCTCTGAGGTTTATAACGCTTAGCTCTGATACCACTTCTGTAACACCCCCAAATCCGGGGTCGAGGATCCGGGTTGTCACGAGTTCTATTTCCCTTAATAACACCCAATCTTAATAATTAATCAACTACTCTGTACTGTGACCCCACAATAAACACACACACCACAAGTTATAGTCTCAGAGATGAACATCCAAAAATAATCACAAGTCATTTTATTCCACAATTATCTGCCAATACACCTTAAAAGGTTTTCTGGATAAATTTACATTTTCTTTGCCATTATTACAATTCATATTATACATGAGTCTGGTACATCAAAAGTTGAAAGCCTAGCCTATTGGTAGTTCCTACCTCAGCTACAGCGGCATCAACGCTTCCCGAAGACTATAGAACGTTTTCTAAAAGCTTGCGAATCGGGAGCTTGGTCCTGTTCATCTTGTATATCTGATGTTGTGTGATGAAAGAAGAAGGTAAGGGTGAGCAACAAGCCCACCAAAATAATATATAATATGATTAACAATATATGAGCCTTCTCATAGTACTCATGAAAGTCTTGGTCAAAAGAAATGAACCAAGTTTGATATCTTAATGCGATGAAGTCGCAAAATATTCAGTATATATACATATATACTTTTCAAAATCTTGGAAGTCCTCTTCCATGTATAATATACACAAAGTTCCAGTTTATAATTGTATATAAAAAAAATATCTTTGCAAGGTGATCTCATATATCTAACCTTGTCTCAACATTTTTCTGAAAGTCTCTGTCATTCATAAGACAACCATTAACTAGATATAAGTTTAAAACGGTGAAGTTACAAGATACTCCAATATACTTATATCTTTTCCAGATACTACTTGAACTACCACCGTTCAAGTTATAATTAGTTTCAAAAGTTCATCACATAGATGAGACTACAAGACCAGATTTGAATAGATTAAATCTTTTAAAATATCATCAAAATACAATGAAGTTACGAGATACTTCATTTGATGCAAACATCATTTTGAAAACTTGACCCTGCCAACACTCAACAATCGCCCAACCGTAGCCTTTCTATCGAAGTGCTCTGGGTAGTGTTGCAGAAATGTCCAATTGGATGATGAACTCATTACGGGAGTTTGCCGCGCCAGGAAGACCACTTACGATGATCAGTCGTAGTAGTGCAACCCCACCATTTTCTACATGTAGAGGAGAACCCATCAGATTTACTTGTCAACCGAACACTGAACTCCTAAGGAATGGACCGCCTTAGCGGAACTTCCAGGCCATTTGGGCCAATATAATAAGGCTGGGCCGGCGCTACTCGACCACTTACGCCACTCCTAGTTCAGATGAAATCCATGACTCTGAAACGTAAAGCTCGTCCCCACTTTCCCCAAGTAGAAACTTGTTGATACGGCTCCACCAAGAAGTCGTATCTAGTTGGAAAGGAAAACTCACCGATATTTCCCAGGCGATGCCTGTTAATGGATTAACTTGTTCCAAGAATTTTACTTCCCGAGTGTTGGGTAAGTAATCAAAAACTCTTTTATCAAGACAACAACCTTGTTGCGAATATAAAATACACCACAGAGCCGGATCCCTCCGGTTTTGAGCGAGTATTTAAATCCCCTTTTTAAAAGGAAGATCTTAAATATAAAAATGAGTTTTGGGATCCGCTCTAACTTTTGAAAATCATTTTAAAGACTTGAAAACACTTTAAAGAGTGTTTGGAATAATGCTGATTTAATAAAGTAAATCAGTCTCAATATAAAGAAATATCTGAATATTATTATTTAAATAATATTCCCATAAAGAGTAATTGAGGTAGAAGTTGGAAAACTTATACTTGAAATGAATAGTAAATAATCAAAGATATACTTATACGAAAGTAATATCTTTATTTGAATATCAAAAGTAAGTTTGATTATCGAACATTATTCTTTAATAAATAAAGAATATTAATAAATAATAAGCGGAGTCATAATACCTCGAATGAATATTATAAATAATATTCATTAAATAAAATAAAGGAGTCATACATCCTCAAATGAATATCCAAGTAATATTCAATAAATAATATAAAGGAGTCATAAGTCCTCGAATGAATATTCAATATAATATTCATTAATAAAATAAAGTTATCGAATAAACCTTATTCGATTAATAGTTTTGAAAACTATTACCATATATAAATATAAAATATATATATATAAAATCTACTCGGGATCCTCGACTCCCGGTTTTAGAAAATGTTTTCACCTTTGGGTCCCTATACTAAGGGTATATGCAAATTACCGCTATTCTCTAGCATAGGTATTATCAACTGAACCAACAGATATATATGGCAAGAATACGAAACAGGCATGCATATGTACCGTATCACATGCTACAATATATCGCAAGAATTTGCTAATATAACCATCATGCATCTATTACAAGATAATGCATATACAAGTGTATACATCACAACAACAGTATAACGGATAGAAAACTTGCCTGAGCGACTGAGGGTTACGAATGGCTCGGGACGAGTCTGGTAACCTATAAATAACAAGTAAGTTGGAATTAAACCAAAGTCACTTGTAAATCTATACTCTAACCAACTCAGACTCTAACGCTCGTTTTGCGCTTACTGATTCTCCTAAGTCACTCGAGTACCCTCGGCTTCACCATTTTTAATAATTTAACCATTACGAGTTTTAAGGCAATTCCTTCGCGAGTGTCTTACCAACTTCCTAACATACTTAACATAATTGTTTCATACATTAATTAACCCTTTAAGGTCTTTAACCTATGTTTCAAAGTAAGGCGAGGGGAAATGTTTTGTTCGCGAAACGCCGTTACTTAAAATGGTCGTTTCTCCTAAACCGTACATCGGAATCAAACGAACTACATATCAAAACGAAGCTCGTAACATGAACTATCTAAACATGGCAATGGTCAAAATCTAGCAGGGAGTTCTCGGGTCCTAATGTTATGAACAAAAGCAGTCTAAAGTAAATCGGACATTACGACAGCTATGTTTACGCGATTTCCCAAATTTAAACCATTCCAAATCCACCACAATTCAACCCCAATTCACAACCCAATCAAAACTCCATCCAAACTACATTACAACAGCCCCAAATCAACTCATTATAATCAATTTACTTAGTCTTAAAACTTGAATTTAAACTATACTACATTCTTTAACCAAATCATAAGATTTCAACAATCCATTCACCACCATTCCAACCCAACTCTAAACCAACAATCACTAAGCTACTCTAATACCATATCAACCAAAATCATCCTAATATACAAAGTAAAGCTAGGGTTTGGAGATGATATACCTTCCTTGAAGTGGTGTGAGTAGCTAGGAAGCCCTAGGAAGCCTTGAGGAGTTTTAGGAATGCTTGGATCTTAAAGGAAAAGCAAGAAAATCAAGTTAAAAACCTTGAAATCACTATTCATTGTCTTCTTCATTGATTTATTGGAGAAGATAGAGAATGAATGGGATGCTTAAACTCATAATATAGCCATAACTATGCATAAGGAACACTAGGGAATTATCTTACCAATTTAGAAAGCTTGGATCTTGGATTTTGAAAATTTTCCCTTTGAAAACTAGGAAAAGCCGAGAGCAATGTTCTTGGTGATGAAAATAAAATTTTGTTTTGATGAAAAATGATTTGCTTGGCTTGGTGGATGTAGTTTTGGTTTTTTTTGTTTTAGTTAATTACCTTTTTAGCCTTAAACTTTGTGTTGTTCTAATTCAACCACATTTCCTTCCTTCCTTTGTCATGCTTATGTCATCATGTGGTGTCACCCTTCCCTCTTTATCCTCTTCTCATTGGTTGGATGACATCATCCCCTCTAATCTCTTTGATTAACTTCCTAATTGTTTGCCTAATGACCGCTGATCTGTTATACGGTTCACTTAACTTTCGTTTTCGTTTATCGTTTGAGGGATCATACTCGGGATCTTATTACTTAGGTTCCCTTAACCTTTCTCAATACATTATATTCCTTTTTATGATCCTCTCTTAATATCCTTTAATTTAAATCCTTTTTATCCTGTTACCTTATACTTAATTCTTTCCGTATCTAGTGAATTTTCCGGGAAAAATCAAAGTATTCGGAATTAGATTCTGACGATCTTTACATACACTTATATACCATATAGAGTACTAATAAAATCTCAGAATATCCATAACAGAATCCCTACATAGTGGGGCATGAAAAGTTTTCTCATTCAGCAAAAACACTATTCATAAGGGTTTCAAAAATTTCCAAAAATTGGGGTTATTACACAAGTGTTGTGCTAGGCTTTATTGGGGATAGGATGACAGATGATAGAAATGTCGTTTACTTTGCTAGATTCTGTCAGCTTATATATACCTTTTGTTGTGCTAATGAACCCCAATCGGCCAGTTCTTTATTTCCTCCTTTTAAACTTGCAAAATGTGCTTTTAATGACTTGGTAAATGCTGACCTTAAGAAAAAGGTGGTTAGACCCTTACAGATACCTTAGTCTGTAAAACAGATCTTGGTAAATGCCGATCCCCTAACCTGCAGATCTGTTTACCCTGATGTACAACCCACCACCACCACCCAGACAACTCAACAACCATCAGAACATACCACACATACACCTCAATCTACTCAACCTTCTATCAGGATATATCTCAAAACTTCACGACTACCTCAACCTTCATCATCAGCACATACTGTGAAGCCTTCATCTTCCAAGCCCAAGAGGACAAAAACTGTACCTCAGACAACACAGAAGAGAAGCAAGTTTGTTCTGAGAGATGAGTCAGATAGTGAGGAACAGGTTCCTGTGTCAGAACCTGTTATACAAGAAGCTGAGAAGGTCTCTTCTCAGAAGGATACTGGAATTGGGGGATCTAAGCTTCTCAAAAGGCTTAGAAGAATGTCTTATGCTGAAACTCCCAAGGAATCTACACCTTCAAAGAAAAGAAAGAAACAGAGAGCTCACAGGCCAGCTTCAGGTGATGAGGAAGCATCAGCTAAGGAAGGAGATCAGGAATCTCTGATCTCAAAAGAGCCAGAATTTGCTAGAGCTACTGCATCTCCATCTTCATTGTCACCAACTCATGAAGCTCCTGCTACAGAAAAAGCATCTACACCACCTGTGTCTCCTGTACATGAACCAGTATCTACTGAAGACCCAGGCACAAGTGCTGAAATTGATATTCACAATCTAGTTGTGCCTGAGGTTCTCTATTTAGAAGCTCCAACAACAATAAATCCATCAACAACACCACTTACTGATGCTAATGAAACTCCAGAATTGTCTGCAACACCTTCTCTGCATCTAGATGTTGATGATCAGAATATAGGTGAGCATCAGACTATGGATGTTGATCAGAACTTGGAAGCAGATCAGCAATTAGAGGATGATGTTGAAGTCTCAATTGCTTCTCATACTGTTCTTCTAACAGAAGATGCTGATTCTGTCAGTTCTGATGCTGGAAATGCTGATGATACTGGTCATGCTGCTATAAATGCAGATGCTGATGAAGTTGGTCCTTCAGGACATGCACCTCAACAGACTGTTTTTAAATCTGAACTAGTCAAGAAGTTTGTTCGAGGAGAAGCACCAGTACCTTGGAGTGAAACTCCTAGAGGACAGGAGTGGACTAATGAATGGAACACAGTTACTTTTGTTCCATATGAAAAGATTCTTGCTGAGCATCTTGCAAAAGCTGATGAGTTCTTAGTTAATAAAGATTTCAAGACACAGCTAAGAGTTACTGCCCTTACCACAAGGCACCTTCAAGGTCAACAGTCTGTTACTCAGGACAAGTTGAACATGGTTCAAGAACTCTTAATGCAGCAAGATACACTTGTCAAGCTGGACAAGAAAAACTTTTTCAAACCTACCTTTGACAGAATTGCTTACATTGAGAAGACCCAAGAGAAGCAATAGTCTCAGATTGATGAAATTTTGAAAAATCAAGCTTCTCAGCAATCTCAACTCAATGAAATCCAATCCTCAGTGGAATTGTTTATCTCTCTTCTCTTACCTGCTGATGCCAAAAAGGGGGAGAAGGTAATTAAGTCCAAATGCAAAACTGTTAAGACACTGAAGGGGAAGGATGATGAAAAAGATGACCAGGGAAACTCTGGAATGGGTGGAGGTCATGGTCAAGGTAGTGGTTTCTCATCAAGAAGAGCTAAAGCTACAAGTCATAGAACAAGTTCTGATACTGGAAAAAGAATTACTTCTGATACTGGTAAAAGAATAAGTTCTGATGAACTTTTGGATCTTGATGAAGAAATTTCAAGACAGTTATTTCTGAAGGAAAATCTAGGAATGGACTTTGAGTGTCTGATGGAAGAAGAAGCTAGACTTAAGTCAGAAAAAGTCAATTCTAGATCTGAAGCTTCTGTTGGTAAAAAGAAACTTCCTAAGGCCAAAGGCATTGTGATAAAAGAAAGGACAAATGTTGAGACAACCAAGGCTAAATCACAATTGCAGATAGATCCAAGGTCCAAAGGCAAAGAAAAAGTTGGTGAACCTATAAAGGTTTATGTGCCTCCTGTGGATGAAGAAATTGCTGTTGAAGATGCTGATCTTACTCTGACTTCAAGGAAGATTTCTAAGACAACCTCTGACATGGCTCAAGTTGTTCAGAGTCAAGAGATAGTTAGTTCTGATATTACAAAGAAGCAAGTAACCTCTGACATAGCTCAAGTTGACTTGATATCAGAAGATAAGGAAAAGGAAACCTCTGACATTGCTCATGTTAAACCTTCAAAGTTACTCCTACCAGGATTCACCAAAGCCAAACAGACTCAACCTTTGAAGACTGCATCAAGTGGTTTTGAAGCAAGAGATAAATCTGGATTGGGTAGTGCTGATGAAAGAAGAGTACATAACACAACCAATGATCCAACTTCCTTAAGTGAACCAGGTATTGGAGCAACTTCTGAAATATTGAATCAACTAGAATCTGTACAAATAGTTTACCATACCTATTTGAAAGAACACATCTTGTTATACTTCATGACAAGGGTTTATCATATAAGGGAAAATGCTATTCCACTGAAGTATTTTGAAGAATTGGAACATGTATTATTCTTACTTCAAGTGAATGACAGAATAACAGAAAGTGCTGCAAACTATTTGAAGAATCAAATTCAGAAACAGAAAAGGCTTTATTCTGTAAAATCTGACAGCACATATCTTCCAAAGTACAGAGATCACAAGGGTGATATTGTTGAGATGAAGCCTAACTCTGCTAAGATTATAACTACTTTTCTGGGTTATAAGGCTATAGAATTCAATCTTGAGTCTGACAAGGCGTATTTGATCAGACTGGATCAGGACATAAGGAAAGCTAGAATTAATGATCTCAGGGCTGCTATCTTCCAAACTGGTGAAGATTCTGCAGAGCTTAAAGATGCTAAAAGGAGGATGATTGATGAACTCAGATATGCTGAGAGATGTTTGTTAAAGAACTATCTCAGAACAACTCCTGACATCGGAGAGATCAGAAAGTGAAGCCAAGTCAAGATCTACAACTGCTCAAATTCTGATATGAATACAGACTGAAGTTGTTATCAGTAGTTAAAGTTGGTAAAGCTTTAAGGACTGTAAGTTGTAGTTATCTAGTCAAATTCTCATGCATTTGTACTTAATGTTTTTGACATCATCAAATATCTGTTAAACTTGTATATTATGCTAATTTACAAGTTGGGGGAGATTGTTAGATATATTGATAATGTCATGACTAATATGATTTATGTTTAGTTTTCAGATCTTACTTAAACAGGACAAATTAGTACATAACTGAAATCAGCACTAATACTGAAGTCAGAACTTAAGTTATCAGTACTTAAGGTTCAGGAGATATTTATCAGAAGATAATATCAGGATTTAAAGGAAACGTTCAGATAAGGAAGGCGGCTGATTGAAAGGAAAAGAAGATCAAGACAAACGTAAGAAGAGATATGCATGAAGAAGGAATTCTATGAAGAATAGAATACTTGGAAGAAAAGATATCTGATTGATATATTTTAGGAAGCAGAATTATATTCCATATCAATTAGCGATTATCTTGTAACTGTGTAGTATATAAACACAGACATAGGGTTTACACTATAAGTGTTATCATTATCGAAAATATTATTCATTGTAACCCTAGCAGCTCTCGTGATATTTGTTCATCACTGAGAGAGGACAGTTCCATATTGTAACAGAGTTTATTGCTTTGAATAAAGTCTATTTTTCTGTTACTTGTGTTATTAGAATTCGATTTGATTGTGCTATACACTGTATTCACCCCCCTCTACAGTGTATGTGACCTAACATCAAATGTAGTCCATTTCTTCAGGACTGGAAAAAGTGAGTGAGAGGAGTCCCACCTTAGATGGTGAAGGTGAGGGTGTGAGGGTGGGGAGCCAAGGTGAGACCTTGATGCAAGAAAAGAGAGATAATGAGAGAAATGCAGGTACATGAGATATAAGGGTGGATGTCATTGCAAGTGAGTTAATGAATGTCCATGATGCAAACAGGGAGGGACTATTTTAGCAAAGTCAAGCTGTTATAGTTTCTACCTCCTTAGATGCTGAGACATTTACTCACCCCGTTCCAGCATATCAACTTCTAGCTGGACAGGGCAATGACAATGCAGAAAGAATGCTAAATTTGGTGCACACCACAGAGTCTATGCAAAGAGCAAAGGATGTAATCACAGCTCTGCCCTCTACAGCTGGTGATATTGACTATGAGACTGGTGGTTCAGAAGATTTCTTTGGTGGTGAAAATGAAGAAAGTGAAGAAGAGCCATTGGACATAGGGGGAGAAGTAGGCCCTAGTTCCAGATCAGGCATGCCATCATGGGCCTTCTCAAAGAAATTTGATGAACATCATTTCAAGACCACACTCATCCAACTTATAAGTCAAACACAATCTGCTCTTCAATCATCCAAAAATGCTAGCAGCAAGAAGCATCTGCAAGCACATCTTGCTTCTCTCCAACTACAGCAAATCCAAGGCTTCCAACACAATCAAGATATCACTTCTATT
Organism: Apium graveolens; assembly: GCF_009905375.1. Classification (NCBI taxonomy): domain Eukaryota; kingdom Viridiplantae; phylum Streptophyta; class Magnoliopsida; order Apiales; family Apiaceae; genus Apium; species Apium graveolens. The sequence continues at coordinate 158,890,501 of NC_133648.1, read as the reverse complement.
CAAACAGAGTTCACTCAAGTGAAGAAGGATATAGCTGATAGATTAGATGCAAAACTTCCAGAAGCTACAATACTTGATATCAAAAGACAATTAAAGAAGAACACTGATCTTGCCACCAAGGTGGATTCCTTGGACAAAAGAATGACAGCAATGAAAGCCTCTTTAACAACTATACATATACATCAGGCATAACAAACAGACTTGCTTCAAAGGCTAGTGGCAGCACAAATCCCTTCTTCTACTCAACTTGATGATAACAAAAAGGGGGAGAAATAAAGCTCAATTGTCTTATTCATTCAAGGGGAATCAAGAAGTGAGGGGGAGCAAAAAGTGCTAAACATACACGTCAGCAAAGTGATTGTGCCAACAATTGCTTTCACAAAGCCACCAGAGTTGGATATCATTGATCTAATCCAAAGAGCAGCTGAAAAGCTTGAATTGAAATCAAATTCTGAGATGATTGATGTTATAGCTTTAGAGAAGGAAATAAAAGAAAAATGAAGAAAGATAGATGCAGATATCCAACAAAAGTTTGGGCCAATTTAGAAGCCAGACAAAGTCTTTAATCATCATTCTAAAGTCATGAAAATTTCTGTGAATGACATAAGTATGAACTATCTGGAAAGAGGTCAAACTTCCTGCATCAAATCTCCAAAGAAAGATCTCATCATGAAGGTCAAAAGGAACTACTCTAAGTTTTCAGACAAGAATCCTATGGATACAGTATCTGAAACACCTTGGCCAGATGAGAAGAAATTGCTGGCTAGGTCTATTGCATTCTACAAGGATCCAACTGATTCAACATTGAAAAGAAGAATTGCCAAAATTTACAGAAATGGTAAGGAGATTTGTGTGGTTGTTGGACACCCACTGTTTGTGGAAGCTAAGAAGGAAGAGAAAGAAAGAATTATGCTAGAAAAGAAGCAAGCTGTTTTGGATGCTAAGAATCAAAAGCAAAAGAAAGAACAAGCTACTATCTTGGCCAAGCTTCAAGCTGTAAAAACCACAACAGAACCTCCTGTACAACCAACTGTAATTACTGAACCTAAGGATCTGAAAATGCAAGAAGAATCACAGCAGAAAAAAAGATTTAGATACAAACTTCATTCCAAGAGGAAAGTGAACTTTAATGATGAGGAATTGGAAGACTAATTTCCTAAAAATCCTACAACTACAACTCAGACATCAAAACCCTCAGTGGTATTTGAAGAATTCAAAGTGGTTGATCCAACAAGAAATATTCATGGTGAACCAATTGTTCCTAAGGGTGAGCTAGTAGACTGGGATAGTTCACCAATTCCTGAGCTAAATATACCCATCTTCAAGACAAAGAAGACAAAGACTAGAGCTAGCAAGAAAGTGAAGCCTGTATCTCTCAAATCCAAAACTTTAACCAAATCCCAACCCACAGTCAATAAGAGGGATCTCATGTACATTTGTGATATCAAGGAATTTTCAGACTTGAATCTCTACTTGGATGAACTGGAAGTAGTAAGAGGAATTGATGCTTACAGACATCTTCCTAAAAGACTGGTATTTAGATTCAAGGGAGGGAAAGAGATGGCATGGCCTCTTCACAGGATTCTCCAAGAAAGCCAATCTGTTCTAATTAAAGTCTACTCATCCTTCAAAAAGAACTTTGGATATAATGTGACTGCAAGAAGAATAGTTCTAAAGAGGATTGAGGAACTAAGGAGTATTAGAGCCAAAGATGCACTTCCAAAAACTCTATCTATTCCCTTTACAGGAAAAAGAGTGCATCTAAGGCCCTATTGGCTGATGGAATTCATGGATGACAAAGGTGTTAGAAGATTCTTCAGATTGGAGGACCAATTGAGTATCTCTAGCAATGTGACTCTTTTGGAAATGCAGGAAATGCTAAATCTCTCAGAAGCTGATGAACTTGAATTCCACAGACAACTTCAGAATCAAATTAAAGAAAACAACAGAAGGCTTGGGAAGAAATCCAGACAATCAAGAAAATAGATCTATCTGCTCAGACTAGAGGAGCATCTTGATAACAATTGTGAGCAATTTATTTGTGTAATTTGCATTGTTCAACTTTCAACAAATTGCAGCACTTATTAGTTTTATCTACTATTTTTCAATCTGTATCTTCAGGATGTTTTGTTATCATCAAGTTTCTCTTAATTTATGGCTACAATTCCAGTAGACATAGATTGGGGGAGATTGTTAGGAATATGTTGTGTACTTGATGATAAGCTTAACAAAACACCTTAGTAGATTTAACTTAGTGAATTTTGTAGCGACCGACGAATGATCAATTATAGTCCCGACGGATGATTCAATATAGTCCCGATGGATGACTAATTGATATCCACCGGGTGAGTAGCTTATGTAACAATAAGTCATGTAGCACATTTCTGCAAACAACTTTGTATAAGATTCTGTAGTAGCTTATGAATCATGTAGACTACTAGTAGATGTGCAGAATAGGTTGATTAAATGTAAATATAAGATGTCTTATAATTCTGTACAAATGAAATGGAGTCAAGTGATAAATGGCTACCCGACGGATGATCAACAAAGCTACCCGATGGATGATCAACAAGGCTACCCGACGGATAACAAGCATGTACCTGACGGATGATAAATTCAAATATCTATTGACAGTGATAACACAGTCACATGCGTCGAGTGTTTGCAAAAGGAATGTGGCAGCCTGTTTAGCAGGAAAATGAGAACAAAGAAGCATTACCATTTTCATGCTATTATGAAGATATTTAAAGATGCTGGAATAGAGTAGTGAAGCAGCATGAAGTTAGACTTGATAGGTTTTGTTTTATTATCTTGTCTTATTCTATGTAAACTTGGTGATATATAAACCAAGTGTAGCAAGTAGAAAAACAACAACGAACAAACTAAGCAAACACATTTTTAGCAGAGAAACATTTGTAAGCTGTATTATGTAGAATTTCTCTGTAGTTTGTTTGTTCACTTGTCAAGCAGCTGTGAGCTATTCAAGCTTCACATGGTTCTCTTGATATATATATATATATATATATATATATATATATATATATCTGGTGGATACATTCAAATCCACCAGAAAGTTTTAAAGACTTGAGTTTTTATTACTTTATGTTTGATTAACTTAACTCTGTATTCCGCACTTTGCAAATCAAACAGTTAGATATAAATTGAGTTAGAACCATTTTTCATAAATCTCAAAAAGAATCCAGAATTACATTCAACCCCCCTTCTGTAATTCTTGTTGTATTTTTAGGGAATAACAAGGTTTTTGCTATAAGCATTGCGAACATTTTTATATCATTCGCATAACCTAGCAGCCCTCAAGGATATTTGTTCATCCTTTTGAGAGAGTACGTTTATAATCAGTTTTTATTTGTTAATATAAAAACTGTTTATTCTGTTAAAGCTTTGTCGAAATATTTGCATAAATTGTATTCACCCCCCTCTATAGTTGATTACGGACCTAACAATTGGTATCAGAGCTGGCTATTGACATACAAAAAGTTTAAGATCTGAAAATCAATTTTTAATGGTAGAAAAAGAAGCACCACAGAATCCACAACCACCACCCCCAACCACATCACAGATTAGTAGCAACATGAGTAGGTATGAAGCCATCAAGGTTCCAATCCTAAAGATACATGAATATCAAATCTGGAAGTCATGATGGCTACGTGCTTGGAAGCCACGGATCTTGAATATCTAAGCAGGATTTATGATGGTCCTCATAAACCAATGAAGGTAGTTGTATCTGTTGGAGGAGAATCAGAAAATATGGTTGAAAAAGACAGGAAGGACTATTCTCCTGAAGATCTTTCATCTATTATGAAGGATGCAAAAGTCAGAGACATCTTACACAGCAGTCATGATAGTGTTATATCCAATAGGGTTATTAGATGTAAGACAACAAAAGAGATATAGGATGCTTTAGAAGTAAAGTGTCAAGGAACAACTGCTATCAAGAAGAACATCAGGACAGTACTTACTCAAGAATACGAGCACTTTGACTCAAGAGATAATGAGTCCTTAACTGAGATCTATGACAGATTTCAAAAGATTCTGAATGACTTGTCTCTTGTAATAACTTGAATTTTTGAGACTTTGTAAAACACTTAATAAATAGTAACCCTGGCAGACGGGAAAAGCTTTTTAGGCCATATTATGTTGTGCATGTGAAATTGAGTTTCAGAGTCGATAATGTGATTATACGTACCAAAGGAGTGTATGTAAACGCTATTAGTTTTCGAAGAAAACAAACTTTAAAAAATGACCGTATCTACAAACCATCAAGGATTACGGGAATCACAATATAATTACAAATTTAAAATTATACGAATTCAAATCCAAGAACGATACTTCAAAATATAAAGAACGTATATGAAAGTATTTACACCGCGAACCATTTACGAGAATTTATTACAAAAACGAATAAGCGACCGAGCAAATGTGTAAACAAATAAATAAACGTATCAAACCAAGCTAACTAAACTAACTAACTATGGTAAGAAACGAACCATGGTTAATTTACCAAATAGTAACTTAAACTAGGAAGCATGATGACCTAAAGGCTAGAATAGTAAACCTAGAATCTAAACTAGATAGATTAGCTTGTATACCAAGGAAGCTAGCTAAGATATGCATAGATTTAATAGTACTAGAATATATACAAATCATATCTTTAAAACCTTCCAAGAGAAGCATTCAAGAAAGCAAGAAAATCTCTCTCTCTCTCTCTCTCCCCATTCTTCATCCCATTCAGCCAAAACAAAAAAAAAGAAGGAGAAATCAATTTCAAAACCCTCATTTCTTGCCATGGAAAAAATCCACCATTAATTCTCAAGCTTCATACATCCTAAACTAAGGTAAGATAAATATTTAAGCTCATTTTATTAAGGTCTTATGGATGAAATAAATTCAAGAAGAGTGATAATGAATAGGATGAATAGTAACTTTTCTTTGGTTTCTTGATTTTAATGGTTGATTTAGTTCCAAAAACCCAACCAAGCATTCCCAAGACTCCACCATCATCAAGAACCCAAATAAAGCTTTCAATAAAGGTATAAATCTTTGACCAATCTTTATTTATGGTTTAAGTTTCAAGAACCTTGGAAATCCTAGTTATAAACTTGGTTTTAGTGGTTTATTTGTTATAATCTTGATGTTTATTTAATTAGTTCTAAGGTTTATGATTGTTGCCTCAAGAATATGATGTTCTTGAGAGGAGTTAGTGTTGGGATGATGATTTGATGATTGTTGGTGGAGGTATTATGATTTCAGACGTAAACAAAACTCGGATCGTAATCGTAACCTCGCTAAAACGAACAAAACACAACATAAAGTTTCTGCGGAAGTTACCGAATATATAAACTGTATCTTATTGAACTGTAACACTTGATTATGATAGATAATGTTACGAGGATCTTTGAGGCGCTTGAATCGCTTGATTCCGATTTACAGATCAAAAGTTATGACCATTTTAGTAAAAGTGATTTACGCGACAAAAACTGCTACGAATTACGAACTTTGGAAATAGAAATGATTGACTTAAAAATTTTCAAAGATCATGAAATTTTTACAGAGAGTAATAAATAGAGTTCCTTAACTTCTATAAAAATTTTAAGTGAAAATAAGGATTTTTCAATTTTATAAAAATATCGGAACCGAGATTGTGCGATTAGAAAACCATTAGAAATCATAAGCGGAGCCGACGATGGAAATGTAAATGGACATACAAGATTTCGAAAAGAAAGCGACCGTGACTTGAATGAGTACTTATAGGAATAATAAGAGTAAAATAAATTGCGAGAATGATTAGTAAGTAGCGCGTATGTACGAGTCACCATAAATAAGAGCGGGATCTAACGTAACGATATATGTTTATGATTATAGATTTCCGAGCGGACCCTAGAGCATCCTCCACCTCAAAGTACCCAGGAAAGTTTACGAACCCGACTCCATATACTATTTCATTATGAAAGGATTATTTTACTATCTTTTGCATAAATGCCATGCTTGTTATGATGCTAAGCATTTGAGTTTTCGCATAAATAGCAATTGTGTTACGATGTATATATGTCGCAGGATAAGAAGTACACAAAAGAATTCTTTTCGAAAGAAGGTGTGTATCACCGAGGAAAAACTATTTTTGAATAAACATATCTATCGTATATGAAATTATATTTGAGTTTATCATACAGTCATTTCATACTGTACATTATTATGCTGGGCATTATAGCTCACACTTGTTTTATTAAATTGACACAACATAACAGTGAATCAAGATGCCTATCATGAGACTCACATCCAGGAATGGGTAGGAAACGGCCAGCTGTTTTGTAGGATGTTTGGTGTTGTACCTCAGGTAGACCAAATAAGCTGGATTGGTTTGGTTGTCGGTCTAACCTTACGTAAAGGTTATTTCCGCGGTAAGACTTAATCACTTTTGGGATTGTAATAATTATCACTTGTGAATTGACATAACCTAGTAATGAATGGTTCGTTTCCAAGACAATAACCTGTAAGTGTGTGTGTGTAGATAAGTGTGGGGTCGTAAAGGTGTGAGTATTTATATATTGTGGTACGAGATAAGTGTTATACAGGATTAAAGATGGCGTGGCCTCCTAGATCCCAGACCCTGGATTTTGGGGCGCCACAGAAATGGTATCAGAGCCATAGGTTATCAAATCTTGGAAATTATAGGATAGAAAATACGTAGTCATAAGAATAATTATAATCAATTAGAACTGAAGTCGAGTTTTCCATCGGGCTACATGGGTAGTCTTGACATTTTTACCCTCAAGGGAATTCCGACTCTAAGTTAATAATACCTTGCCTATTGTGTCAGGTACCAGTGGAGCCTATGGGGGAGGTTGACCATATTGATGATGTTATGGCCTCTGAGCGTGACCCTACTCCTAAGCCTGAGGAACCACCTATTGATGACTCAGATGATGACCCTACTGAGGATCCCCCGTAGGAGGAGACTGACTTCCCTGCCCCATACTGATGATGTTGAAATGCCTCAGGGCGATGGCATAGACTAGACGGACATAAAGATGTACCCTCTCCCGACCATTCGCCCTCCTACACCTCACCCAGGGATGCTGAGCCCTTTGCCCTACGTTGATGATGACGAGGATGATAAAATAGATGCACAGACCTATGAGGTTCATGACATATCCTCTAGTGACCCAGACTCACCTCTACCACCCCCAACGACCATACATGTAGCAATGCATGATTGGATAGTGTCTCGGCTTAACATTGAGATCACCACGGCATCTGCCTGTATTGTGGAGCTACGAAAGGTGCTGATCGCCGAGAGAGCCATCAGGCTAGGATACTCATGGGAGTTTAGAGATGTTTCCCCGGCCATAGCTCGTAGGGAGATTGATGGGGTTGAGCTCCGTACCCGAGTGCAGATGAAGATGACAGCGATGGGAGGATACATTCCGGTAGTTGATGCAAAGCTGATGTTGGCAAGCGATGAGGAGGGTTCAAGACCTCACGCGCAGTGATAGTGACTGAGAGGCCAGTGACCACATATGGAACTTGTAAAGGGCTGGGTGACTTGTCACCAATTTTGTTAGGATATCTAGTAGTAGATAACATTCTTATCCCTTTAGGGTACCCGGAGTATGTATTTGTATTTCAGTATTCTGGACCGAGTAGTTGATGTATTATATTCAGGACCATGTATGAACTCAGATGGTTGTTTTATCCCCAAAATATAATCTGGAGACCCTATGGTATATATCTAGCAGTTATTAAGAAATTTATGTCCATATTTATTGCACTTGATAAAGACATGCTAGATAGAAAATGACATGCTTACCTACGAATAAATTAACCCAAATGTAAAATTTTTACAACTGTATTGACATATTTTCATTATCAGAACAATGCCACCCCGTACAAGAGGAAGCAGGGTACGGCCCGCAGAATCTGTCAACCAATAATGAAATGGACCTAACCGTATAGTGAATGAGGAAAGTGAAGAAGAACTAGACTATAATGAGTATGATGAAGAAGATTATGTAAAAGAAGAAGTTGAGGATACCCATCAGGGAGGGAATCCCATGAATGAATTTATGGAACTTTTAAGGGCCAATCTGAACAAATAACCCATTCCACCAAAATCGCATATTGCCTAACGGGCTGCGACCACTGCCTTCAGGGCATTCAAATCCCTCAAACCCCCAAAGTTTCTAGGATCTGCCTACCCTATTGAGGCACGAGCCTGACTCAAGGAAATAGAAAAGTCCTTCAAAATACTAGGTGTGGAAGAATGACACAAGACCATTTTCGCCTCTTACATGCTGAAGGGGGGAGCTAACTACTGGTGGGAGTCCAAACAAAACCTCGAGACTGATTCTGTGATTCCATGGGATAGATTTCCCCGATTGTTTTTAGACAGGTATTTCCCTAGGTTCATGGAGACTCAGATGGAGATTAAGTTTCTACAGCTGAAACAATATAAGGTGACTATGGCGGATTATGAGGCCAAGTTTACTGAGTTATCAAGATTTATACCCGAGTTTACGAATACCGAGGAGAAGAAAGCACGCAGGTTTCAGCTTGGTCTGAAACAGTGGATCTAGAACCGAGTAGCAGTACTAGAACTGACAGATTATGCCACCTTAGTGCAGAAAGCCTCGATTGTTGAAGCACGTAGTGAACAAAGTTTGAAAGAAAAGAAAAATAGGAAAAGGAAGATAGGAAGTCAAGGCGAAGGAGGAGGAACCGGTACAGAAGCCTTCCAAGCAGGTTTGTCAAGGGAGTGGTGTCCCAACCAGCGAGAGGCCCCATATTTAGAAAGTCCCCAAGTGAGAGTGTTGGCCAGGGTGACGGACTATCTAGGGTAACATTTTATAGCCAACCCTGCACCCCAATACTGGAATGTCAAACATGTGGAAAAAGACACCTTGGAGTGTGCAACCAGGCGAGAGCCCCTCTGAAATGCTACATGTGCGACCAAACCGGACACCTTGCCAATAACTGCACCCGACCCAACATGGCGTGTTTCCAATGTGGGAAGGTAGGGCATATGAGTAAGGATTGCCCGACATTAAGGCCCCCAGCCTCAAGGATGAGCAGAGCTGCATCCAACCGGCCCCCAGCTGCTATGACTTTCAACATGACCGTTCAGGATGCTGTCCGAAACACTCGCTCGATAGCAGGTACCCTTCTGTTAAATTCTGAACATGTAAATGTCCTATTTGATTCTGGAGTGACCAAGTCTTTTATATCTCAAAATTTTACTAAGAAGTTAAAACTTAACGCCATACCCTTACATGAGGTATTACAAGTGGAAAAAAACCGAGAAATAATTCCCGTAAATCAAGTACACCCTAAATGCAAGTTAAAATTAGAAGGGAAAGTCTTTAAAGTTGACTTAATCCCATTTGCGTTAGGAGAATTCTTTATAATCTTAGGAATGGATTGGTTATCCAGTAATGGAGCGGAGATAGATTGTGAGCGAAAGAGGGTAAAGATAAGAGTGCAAAATGGAAAGGAAATAGTGTTCAAAGGTCAGTGACGGACCCAGAAATTTCTAACCATGCTTCAAGCGAAGAGATTGTTAAAGAAAGGTAACGAGGCCTACTTGGCTTATGTGATAGATACTAAAAAAGAAATTCCCAACATACAAGACATACCCGTAGTGAATGAATTCAAGGATGTGTTTCCAGAGAACTTACCAGGATTACCACCCGATAGAATAATAGAATTTGCTATAGAACTAGCACCAGGGACGACACCAGTGTCCAAGGCACCTTATAGGTTAGCCCCAGTTTAGATGAAGGAACTAGCTTCTCAACTGCAGGAGTTATTAGATAAGGGATGATAAGACCCAGTGTGTCGCCGTGGGGAGCACCAGTACTGTTCGTAAAGAAAAAAGACGGTAGTATGAGATTATGCATAGACTACCGGGAATTGAATAAGCTGACTATCAGGAATATGTACCCTCTCCCTAGTATTGATGACCTATTCGACCAGCTCAAGGGTGCTGTACACTTTTCCAAAATAGATTTGAGAACAAGATATCACCAGTTGAAAATCAAACCTAAGGATATATCAAAGACTGTCTTTCGCACTAGGTATGGACATTATGAGTTCTTAATCATGTCGTTTGGGCTAACCAATGCACCCGTAACCTTTATGGATTTGATGAATAGAGTGTTCAAGAAGTACCTAGATACAGGTGTGATAGTTTTTATAGATGATATTCTAATCTACTCAAGGACAGAGAAAGAACATACAGAACATTTGAGGATAGTCTTAGAAATCTTGAGGAATGAAAAAATTGTACGCCAAGTTCTCAAAATGCGAGTTTTGGTTAAAGGAAGTTCAGTTCTTAGGACATGTTATGAGTAGCAAAGGAGTTTTAGGCGACCCCGCCAAGATAGAGGCGGTATCCAATTGGGAAAGACCAACTACCCCAACCAAGGTTAGGAGCTTTATGGGTTTAGCAGGATATTACCGGAGATTTGTGCAAGACTTTACCAAGATAGCCGACCCATTGACTAGACTTACCCGGAAAACGGTAAAGTTCGTGTGTACAGAGAAATATGAGGAAAGTTTTCAGGAACTAAAAAGGAGGCTGGTGTCAGCACCAGTGCTCGCTCTTCCCGATGTAAAGGGAGAGTTTGTGATATACAACGATGCATCGCACAAGGGACTAGGATGTGTGCTTATGCAGCACAGAAAGGTTATTGCGTATGCCTCTCGGTAGTTGAAGGAATATGAGATCAGATACCCAACCCATGATCTAGAATTAGAAGCCATAGTGTTTGCCCTAAAAATTTGGAGGCACTACTTGTACAGTGAGAAATGCGAGTTTACACAGACCATAAGAGCCTCAAATATATCTTTACTCAAAAAGAATTGAACATGAGATATAGGAGATGGTTAAGACTGATTAAGGACTATGACTGTGAAATTTTGTATCACCCGGGTAAAGCCAATATGGTGGCTGACGCCCTCAGTAGGAAGGAGAGACTCAAAATGATAATGACATCCAAGGTGCTAGTTAAAGAATTTGAAAAGATGGAAATTGACGTGAGAATAACCGGTAAAGGACCAGAAGGATTATTTGAGATTAAGCTAGTGCCGAAACTGACTAAAAAGATACGAGTGTGTCAGGAAAAGAAGATGAATGAAGAAAGAGAAACATTGAACGGTGAGGAAGTCAGATGCGAGAAAGATGAGAAAGGGATCATGAGGTATGCATCCCAAATTTGGATTTCAAATGTGCAAGAACTAAAGGATGAGCTACTGCAATATGGGCACAACTCCAGATATTCGATCCACCCAGGAAGTACGAAAATGTACCATGACCTTAAGGACTATTACGGCTCTTATAAATTCCGAAATGGAAATGGGAGCATATAGCCATGGATTTTGTGACAGGCCTACCAAGGACAAAAACCAATCATGATTCCATATGGGTTATCATAGCTAGACTAACCAAGTCTGTGCATTTCCTCACAATCAACGAAAGGTACATCGTAGACAAGCTAGTGGATATTTACTTGAAGGAAATTGTAGTAAGACACGGTGTTCCTGTTGCTATAGTGTCAGATAGAGACCCAAGGTTTAACTCCCAATTTTGGAGAAGCTTCCAGGAGTGTGTAGGCACTAGACTAAATATGAGTACCGCTTACCACCCCCAAATAGATGGGCAAAGCGAAAGGACTATTCAGACCCTAGAAGATATGCTGTGAGTATGTGCCATCAACTTTAAAGGAAATTGGAATGACTACTTACCCCTAATCGAATTTTCCTACAACAATAACTATCACGCTAGCATAGGAATGCCTCCGTATGAAGCTCCTTATGGAAGAAGATGCCCCTCTCCCTTATGGTAAGAAACTAACCATGGTTAAGTTACCAAATAGTAACCTAAACTAGGAAGCATGATGACCTAAAGGCTAGAATAGTAAACCTAGAATATAAACTAGATAGATTAGCTTGTATACCTAGGAAGCTAGCTAAGATATGCATAGATTTACTAGTACTAGAATATATACAAATCATATCTTCAAAATCTTCCAAGAGAAGCATTCAAGAAAGCAAGAAAATCTCTCTCTCTCCCCCCCATTTTTCATCCCATTCGGGCAAAACAAAAAAAAAGAAGGAGAAATCAATTTCAAAACCCTCACTTCTAGCCATGTAAAAAATTCACCATTAATTCCCAAGATTCATACATCCTAAGCTAATGTAAGATAAATATTTGAGCTCATTTTATTAAGGTTTGATGGATGAAATAAATTCAAGAAAAGTGGTAATGAATAGTATGAATAGTAACTTTTCTTTGGTTTCTTAATTTTAATGGTTGATTTAGGTTCCAAAAACCCAACCAAGCATCTCGAGACTCCACCATCATCATGAACCCATCTCAAGCTTTCAAGAAAGGTATAAATCTTTGACCAATATTTTTTTAAGGTTTAAGTTTTAAGAACCTTTCAAATCCTAGTTATAAATTTGGTTTTAGTGGTTGATTTGTTATAATCTTAATGTTTAGTTAATTAGTTCTAAGGTTGATGATTGTTGTCTCATGAAAATGATGTTATTGAGAGGAGTTAGTGTTAGGATGGTGATTTGATGATTTTTGGTGGTGGTATAATGATTTAAGACGTAAATAAAACTCGAATCGTAATCGTAAACTCGCTAAAACGAATACAACTCAACATAAAGTTTATTGAAAAGTAACACTTTATTATGATAGAAAATTTTATGAGGATCTTTTAGGAGCTTGAATCACTTGATTCCGATTTACGGATCAAAAGTTATGACCATTTTAGTAAAAGTGATTTACGCGACAAAAACTGCTACGAATTACGAACTTTGGAGATAGAAATGATCGACTTACAAATTCAAAGATCATGAAATTTTTACATAGAGTAACAAATAGAGTTCCTTAACTGTTATAAAACTCTTAAGTGAAAATAAGGATTTTATAATTTTATAAAAATATCGGAACCGAGACCGCGTGATTAGAAAACCATTAGAAATCATAAGCGGAGCCGACGATGGAAATGTAAACGGACATAAAGGATTTCGAAAAGAAAGCGACCGTGACATGAATGAGTAATTAAAGGAATAAAAAGAGTAAAATGAATTGCAAAAATGATTAGTAAGTAGCGCGTATGTACGAGTCGCCATAAATAAGAGCAGGATCTAACGAAACGATATATGTTTATGAATATAAATTTTCGAGCGGACCCTAGAGCATCCTCCACCTCAAAGTAACCAGGAAAGTTTACGAATCCAACTCCATATACTATTGTGTTGTGAAAGGATTGTTTTACTATCTTTTGCATAAATGCCATGGTTGTTATGATGCTAAGCATTTGAGTTTTCGCATAAATAGCAATTATGTTACGATGTATATATGTCGTAGAATATTTTAACGCCACCATGAGCGTGATGTATGATTATAAGACTGAGAGTCGGTCGGAGTTTTAAAACGAAAACTCGGGAGACATTCCAGATATGTTTTGGACGATTAAAGTCCGCACTTATTTTATTCCAAGGGACTCGATATCCACTTGCGAAGTATTAAATATCTCGAATTTATCTAAAATGATTTTCAAAGATCGTATTCCCTCAAATATATTTTATTATTCGAATAATGAATATTATTTCAGTTATTCATTCAATATACGAGGAGTATTCTCCAACGATTATTTATTTCGAACTAGATTAATTATATTATTAAAGATTACTTTAATTACTTAAACATAAATTAGTTGAGGAATATTATTTCAAATATTCTTTTAAAATATAATTATTCGAGGTTTAATTATTTAATAATTATTATTTAATTATTAATTATTTATTAAATAATTTAATACGATTTAAAAATCATGAAACCTGATTTAAAATACTTTCTAAATTTCAGAAAATTATTCGAATAATCTCAGGCCGTCAAAGAATATTATCTCGACATATTTTAAATATTTTGAATATAGTTTCAAAAGAATCTCCCCCTTATTTAATTATCTGTTGACAACGGTCAACTCACATCCTTAGTACTTCCTCCGAAAATTCTCGGAAGCACATTTATATGTATACACTGATAAGATAAGCTATTTCTATCAACAAGCAAAACGCTTGGGGAACTTTGATGTGGTTCGAGTTCTCGAGATATGATAGGATTCTTTTAAGGACTTGGAGGGGTAGACTCTAGTACTATGTGTGTTAAGGAGACTACCAAAGGTACCGTAGGCGAAGGTACTCTGTGTAATCTGGAACTTGTGAAGTATGTGTATATATAAAATGGGACACGTAGCCTGAATGCGGCAAGGGTGATAACCGGGATACGAAAGTGTCATCCTTCTACTAGTAGAAAAGGTTACTATTTATGTAGTACGACTGATCATCGTATGCGGTGGCTCCAGTGAATGTTCTAAATTTTTCCAATTGGAATTGTGATGCAATACCGTAACCCAAGCCTAGGCGCTGGGTTTACCATTAAGGTATTCACAGGATAAGAAGTACACAAAAGAATTCTTTTCGAAAGAAGGTGTGTATCACCGAGGAAAAACTATTTTTGAATAAACATATCTATCGTATATGAAATTATACTTGAGTTTATCATACAGTCATTTCATACTGTACATTATTATGCTGGGCATTATAGATCACACTTGTTTTCATAAATTGACACAACACAACAGTGAATCAAGATGCCTATTATGAGACTCACAGCCAGAAATTGGGTAGGAAACGGCCAGCTGTTCCGTAGGATGTTTGGTGTTGTACCTCAGGTAGACCGAATAAGTTGGATTGGTTTTCAGTTGTTCTTAGTCCGGCTTATTTACAAGTATGACTTATGTAATATAATAAATAAGAAACATATATTTAGTCGTTGGTCTAACCTTACGTAAAGGTTATTTCCATGGTAAAACTTAATCACTTTTGGGATTGTAATAATTATCACTTGTGAATTGACATAACCTTGTAATGAATGGTTCATTTCCAAGAGAATAACCTGTAAGTGTGTGTGTAGATAAGTGTGGGGTCATAAAGGTGTGAGTATTTATATATTTTAGTACGAGATAAGTGTTATACAGGATTCAAGATGGGGTGGCCTCCTAGATCCCTGACCCCGGATTTTGGGGCGCCACATCTCTTATCGACAAAGAGTATGATTTGGAGGACTCAAACTTGAAGTTCCTGCGTGCTCTCCCTGAAAAGTGGGACTTTAAGGTCACATCAATAAGGGATAACTATCAACTTAATGACACACCTCTAGATGAGATCCATGGAATACTGAAAACTCATGAACTAGAGATGGAGCAAATAAGCAAGAGGAAAGGATCTAAGTCTAGACCAGTAGCACTCAAAGTTGAAGAGAAGTGAACGGAGAAAGCTAGGAAAAGAGGCTACTCCAAAGGAAAAACTATGATTGCAAAGTCAGTTACTGAATCATCAAACATTGATGATGGATCAAATAATGATAATGAATCATATACTGATAGTGATCTTGACATCAATGAAGACATGTTTTAAATGGCTTATCTATTGGTTAAAGGCTTCAAGAAGATGGTCTACAAGAACTTCAAGAGAGGGAGAAGATTTTCCAGAAAAGGTTCCAGTTCCTCAAACTCTAATAAGAGGAACAACAAAAGAAATTATGATTAGAAGGAATCAAAATATGGAAAACTTGACAAGTCAAAGGGAAAATGCTACAATTATGATGGAATTGGACACTTTGCAGCTGACTGCAGAAAACCCAAAGTTGAGAAGAAACAATCCTTGATCTCAAAGAAGAAAAACTGGGATGATTCATCAGAATCAGATGATGAGGTCAATTATGCTCTCATGGAAAATGCTAATACTGAGGTTGACAATGCTGAATCAGATACTGATAGTGATCATGACAACCATGAAGACATGGATCAAATGGCTTCTTTATTGGTTAAAGGCTTTAAGAAGATGGTCTACAAGAACTTCAAGAGAGGATAAGATTTTCCAGAAAAGGTTCCAGTTCCTCAAACTCTAATAAGAGGAACAACAGAAGAAATTCTGATTGGAAGGAATCAAAATCTGGAAAACTTGAAAAGTCAAAGGGAAAATGCTACAATTATGATGGAATTGGACACTTTGCACCTGACTGCAGAAAACCCAAAGCTGAGAAGAAACAATCCTTGATCTCAAAGAAGAAAAACTGGGATGACTCATTAGAATCAGATGATGAGGTCAATTATGCTCTCATGGAAAATGCTGATACTGAGGTTGACAATGCTAAATTAAAGGTACCTCAGACTAAAGAAACAATCCTTGATCTCAAAGAAGAAAAACTGGGATGACTCATCAGAATCAGATGATGAGGTCAATTATGCTCTCATGGAAAATGCTGATACTGAGGTTGACAATGCTAAATTAAAGGTATCTCAGACTAATCTTGCTTTTGATATTGATGATATCTATGAATTAAGATTGTTTCTTAAATCTCCGCATGATAGTTATAGGGATTAGACCTTAGAGAACAATAAAATCAAGAGTGTAAGCTCTGAGTTAAAGAAAATGAATGATCACCTAGAAATTGAGTTGCTTTCCATGCTAGAAACTCAAAAAGAAAGAGATAATGCTGTTTAGGTTGAAGAAAAATTGTCAGAAAAGCTTGCTTATCTAGAAAATGAGTTAGCTAAAGAAAAAAGGTTATTAAACTTTGGACTAACTCAGGAAAAATAACTCGAGAAATTTTAGAGAACGGTTGTTGGGGATCAAGATTAGGATATACTGATCGATCTAATTATGATAAGAAAATTGAAAAAAGAAAATAAGAAAAATAAACCAGTAGGTATTGATACTAAGGTCAAACTGAACAAGGTTCAGTTGAAGATCATTAAGTTTAATCCAAGTGCTGATACTGTTAAATCAGTTAATGAGGTAGGATCAACCTGAACACCTAGATCAAACTTAATTACTAATAAGAGTGAACAAGTTCACATAAAATCAGTAAATGTTGGTTTAATGACTCTGAAATAGCTTAAGATAAAGCTAAAGGATTTACACATGAAAGACAAGAAGAAAAGTCCTAGGAAAAATAGAAATGGCAAGGTAAGCGTTAATAAGAATGGTAATTATGTAACTCCTCCCAATGCATCTAGAAAGGTCTGTTTGAATTGTGGTAGTACTAATCATCTTGCTAATTCTTACAGGAAGAATAAAGAGATTAATATTGTTCCTCCCAAATCAGAGTTTAGGAATAGAACAATTAGATATAAACCACAAAGTCCTTGTTTTCATTATGGTAGTCTTTGGTACTCTATTTATACATGTAAAGAGTATCATAGTTTGTATTATGATTATTATAAACTGAAACCCTCTTTAAATAAAGCAAAATTTGTTTCTTCATGTGTAAATACTGATAGTAAAGATGTTAACATAAACTCTGATAAAAAGTCTTCTGCTGTATATGTTAACAAACTTAAAAAGGGAAAAGGATCCAAGCAAGTCTGGGTCCTTAAAAACACTAACTGATTTCAAATACTTATTGCAGGGTAATAGGAGGAATACTCTAGTCTTGGACAGTGGATGCTCATGACACATGACTGGTTATAGATCCCTGCTATCAGAATTTGAGGAAAATGTTGGCCCAAATGTTTCTTATGGAAATGGAAACTAAGGAAAAATCTTGGGATATTAAAAAATCAAAGTTGGAAATGTCATAATTGAAAATATAGCTCTGGTTGCAGGACTCAAGCATAATCTGATCAGTGTGAGTCAAATCTGTGACATAGGTTACCATGTGAACTTCTAGGAGGAGCATTGTGAAATTGTCAGTAAGATTGATGGCAAGATTGCAATGACTAGTGTAAGACATGGTAATTTATATGAATCCAAGGTCTCCACAAATACTGATGAATAAAAAGTTTGTCTTCTTAGTAGAGCATCTGTGGAAGACAACTAAAACTATCATAAAAGACTTTCTCACCTCAATTTCAGCAATATCAATGAACTTGTAAGGAAGGATCTTGTGAGAGAATTGCCCAATGCAGTGTTTACTCCGGATGACTTATGTGACTTATGAGAGAAAATATCTTTCAAGAGTAAAATTGAATCCTCCATTCTTGAACCATATCATCTACTTCATATTGATCTCTTTAGTCGAGTAAATGTTATGTCAATTACCAAGAAGAGGTATGCACTCGTAATTGTTGATGAATATACAAGATATACATGGGTGTATTTTCTGCACACCAAGGATGAATCCCCATCCATTCTTCTAGATCATGTAAGAGAGCTGGAAAAAGGATCAACATATAAAGTAAAGATCATCAAAAGTGATAATGGAACTGAATTAAAGATTAGTTGTAATATCCCAGATTTTTAGTTATTATCATTTTTATTCCTTGAATATGTTTATGCATTTTTCTCATGTAAAAGGAATAAAATGGTGGATATTTTATTCATGTTTGATGAGTTTGTGACATTAAATGACTCAATATGCTAATTGTTAAATGGTGTTAGTCCCTGTTGGTTTTCTGAAAATATTTTCTTAAAGGTATTATTTTCAAAATGCTTATTTTAAAAGCTTATTGTTTTATCAATAGCGGTAAAACTGAGTGTATTTTCCCGTCTTGAGGATCGAGTGGATGCTTTGCTCGCCTCAATATTTTATCTGTGTCAGAAATATTACTTGGTATTTTATCTGTGTCACCCGAGTATAGGGTGAGGTTTGAAAACATTTAAAAATAATATCTTACAACTATTTGTTACATTCTAAATGAATTATTATGTGTTTAATATTATTTAAAAATGTATCTTGCCATAATTTAATGTAATAACCCCAAAACTTTTGGACTTTTTGTAATCCTTAATAATAGTGAATTTGCTGATTATGCTGATTAAGGAAATTTTTCATGCCACACTATGTAGGGGTTCTTTTATTGATATTCTGAGATCTTATTAGTACTCCATAGAATATATAGGTGTATGTGAAGATCGTCAGAATCCAAATTCTAACACTTTGATTTTTCTCGAAAATCCACCAGATACCGAAAGAATTGAGTATAAGGTAACATGATTAAAAGGATTTAAATTTAAGGATTATAAGAGAGGATCATAAAAGGAATATAAAATATTGAGAAAGGTTTAGGGAAATCCAAGTAATAAGATCCCGGATATGATCCCTCAAACGACAAACGAGAACGAAAGTTAAGTGAACCGTATAACAAATAAGCGGTCATTAGCCAAATAATTAAGCATTAATCATAGGGATTAGGGGAGGATGACATCATCCAACCATAAGGATTGAACAAGTGTCCTTGTGATGATGTAATCAAGGTGAGATCATCACTTTATTAAAGCAAAAGCAAAGATATTTTGAAAGGTTAATTTCCAACCAATCATTTTGTTAGATATATTTGTGATGTCATGTCTAATACGATTTGTGTTTAGTTTTCAGATCTTACTTAACAGGACAAATAATTACTTAACTGGAAATCAGTACTTATACTGAAGTCAGAACTTAAGATATCAGAACTAAAGTTATCAGAACTTAAGTTATCAGGAGATATTTATCAGGAGATAATATCAGGACTTAAGGAGGCTTTCATATAAGGCAGGCGGCTGATTGAAAGGAAAAAAGATCAAGATAAACGCAAGAAGAAATATGCATGAAGAAGGAATTCTATGAAGAATAGAATACTTGGAAGAAAAGATAACTGATTGGTATATTTTAGGAAGCAGAATTATATTCAATATCAATTAGAAGTTTATCTTGTAACCGTGTAGTATATAAACACAGGCATATGGTTTAATTCAATTTGATTGTAGTAAACACTGTATTTAACCCCCTTCTACAGTGTGTGTGACCTAAAAAGTGGCATCAGAGCAGATCTGTTAACACACAAACAGTTTAAGATCAAAAAACAATCATGTCTGAAGAAGAACAAACTCCAACCAAGCCCACCAAAACTGAAGAACCTCCAAAGACTCAAATCCATAATCGATATGAGACTATTAGAGTTCCCATACTGAAACCATCTGAATATCCCATATGGAAGGTGAGGATGTCTATATTTCTGGAAGCTACAGATCCGGAATACCTTGACAGAATCAATGAAGGACCACACAAGCCAACCAAGCTCTCTGTTGTAGTTGCAGATCAGCCAGCACAGACAGTACCAAAGGAGAAAAGTGAATATACAGCTGAAGATATCTCATCTATTGCTAAGGATGCAAAGGTACGACATTTGCTGTATAGTGCCATTGATAATGTCATGTCAAACAGGGTAATCAACTGCAAGACTGCAAAGGAGATATGGGATGCCTTGGAAATAAGATGTCAGGGAACTGATTCAATTAAGAAACATGAGGACTATACTCACTCAAGAGTATGAGCACTTTGACTCAAAACCTGATGAGTCATTAACTGGATTATATGACAGATTTGTCAAACTCTTGAATGATCTGTCACTGGTGGACAAGGAATATGAACTTGAAGATTCAAATCTCAAATTCCTGTTAGCTCTTCCTGAAAGTTGGGATTTTAATGCCACCACTATAAGAGACAACTATGTTCTTGATGAAACAACTCTTGATGAAATTTATGGGATGCTCAAGACTCATGAACTTCAGATGGAACAAAGAAGCAAGAGGAATGGAGAGAAGTCAAGGACAATTGCTCTTAAGGATGAGGAGGATGTCCCCAAAGTAGCTGCCTCAAGAAAAGGAAAGGGAAAAGCTCTCATCACAAAGTCTGATACTGAGTCATCAAGTTCTGATAATGATGATGACTCAGAAACTGAAAGCTTACCTGAGATGGATCCTGATGAAGAGATGATGAAGCTGTGTGCTCTTATGGTGAAAGGAAACACAACGATTGCATACAGGAAATTCAGAAAGGGAAAGAAATTTTCCAGGAAAGGTGCAAGTTCTGATAAGAAGAGTTTCAAAAAATCTGAAGGCAAAGGAGGAAAGTATGACAGAGGAGATTGCTCAAATGTCAAATGCTACAAATATGGTGAGAAATGCCACATATCTCCTGATTGCAAGAAATTGAAGAGTGGCAAAGGAAAGGCTCTTGTCACAAAGAAGGAAAGCTGGACAGACACTTCAGATTCTGAAAGTGAGGTGAACTATGCCTTGATGGCAAATGCTGATAGCAGTTCTGATACTGTTGACCTAACGGTACCTCAAACTACTTATGCCTTTCATACTGATGATATTACTGAGTTGAGAAGATATCTTAAAACCATGTTCATTAGTTATAGAGATCAAACTTTAACATGTGAAAGATTAACTTCTGAAAATCTTGCTTATAAAAAGAGGAATGATTATTTAGAAAAAGAGTTAGTCATGTTCCATTAAACTCAGAAAGATAGAGATGATGCCTTTTATGTTAGGGATGAAGTGCTTAAAATGAATGAATCTCTAAAAACTGAGTTAGAAAAGGAAAGAGAGATTATCAGGACTTGGACTAACTCTAGCAGAACAACTTAGAATTTGTTGAGCAGTGGAAATTGGAAAGAGGGCTTAGGTTATGGAGATGATAAGAATGATAAGGGAACTATAGAAATTGAGCCTATAGTTGTTAAACAAATGCCCAAGGTAAATCCTGTTAAGTTTGTAGATGTAAAGTCTGATATTGATAAATCAGAAGTTAAAGAGAAATTAACTTCTGACAAACCAAAACAGGATAAGCCAACTGAAGTTAATATAGGCTTAATGACTAAGAAGCAGCTTAAACATAAGCTGAAAGATATTAAGAATGTAAATAAGGTAAAGCCACCTAGGAAAAATAGGAATGAAAATGAAGGTGTGAATAAAAGCAATGATTATAAGCATGTTCCTAATGCTCCGAGAAAGAAATGTTATAACTGTGGAAATTCTAACCATCTGGCTTCTTTTTGCAGGAAGAATAAGAACATAAACTCCTTACCTTCAAAGTCAGAAGTTAAGAGTCAGTCTGTTAGATATAGGCCACAAAATCCTTGTTTTCATTGCGGTAGTTTATGGCATTCCATTTATACTTGTAAAGAATATCATAGTTTGTACTATGATTATTATCAAATAAAATCTTCTTTAAAGAAAGTTCGCATTGTTCCTTCTAGTGTAAGTTCCGCTGCAAATGTTAACAAACTTAATAAGGCCAAAGGATACAAGCAAGTCTGGGTCCTTAAAACTAATCATTAGTGGTCTTTGTGATTGCTGGGAAACAGGAAAAACATCCTAGTTCTGGACAGTGGATGTTCAGGACATATGACTGGAAATAAAGCCCTGCTATCAGACTTTGTGGAGAAAGCTGACTTAGGTGTTTCTTATGGAGATGGCAATATTGGAAAAACTCTGGGATATGGCAATATCAATCTTGGGAATGTCATCATTGAAAAAGTAACACTAGTCTCAGGACTTAAACACAATTTGTTGAGTGTTAGTCAAATCTGTGACAGAGGTTATCATGTGGATTTCTTTGAAGAATACTGTGAAGTTGTAAGCAAATCTACAGGCAAAGTTATTTTGAAAGGATACAGGCGTGGTAACATTTATGAAGCCAAGCTTTCAACAAGTACTGATGGTTCTGTAATCTATCTGTTGAGTAGAGCATCAATTGAAGAAAACTGGGATTGACACAAGAAACTCTCTCATTTAAATTTTAACAATATAAATGAACTAGTCAAGAAAGATCTCGTGAGAGGACTGCCAAAATCAGTATTTGCTCCTGATGGCCTTTGTGATTCATGTTAGAAGGCAAAACAAAGAAAATCTTCTTTCAAGAGCAAGACTGAATCATCAATTCTTGAGCCTTATCGCCTACTACATGTTGATCTATTTGATCCAGTGAATGTCATGTCTATTGCAAAGAAGATATATGCTATGGTCATAGTGGATGAGTTCACCAGATATACATGGGTGTATTTCTTGCACACAAAAAATGAAATTGCATCTATCTTGATTAATCATGTCAAACAACTGGATAAATTGGTCAAAGACTCTGTGAAAATCATAAGGAGTGATAATAACACTTAGTTCAAGAATTTGATTGTGGAAGAGTTCTGCAAAAAGCATGGAATAAAGCAGGAATTTTCTGCTCTTGGAACTCCACAACAAAATGGAGTTGTTGAAAGAAAGAATAGAACTCTTATTAAAACTGCACGAATTATGCTTGATGAAGCGAAGTTACCAACCTACTTTTGGGCTAAATCTGTGCAGACTGCTTGTTTTACTCAGAATGCTATACTTATCAACAAGCATGGAAAAACACCATATGAGACGGTGAAGAAAAAGAAGCCAAATATGAAGTATTTTCATGTATTTGGATGCAAGTGTTTTGTTCTTAAGACTCATCCTGAACAGCTATCCAAATTTGATCTAAACGCTGATGAAGGAATTTTTGTTGGATATCCACTTTCTACAAAAGCCTTCAGAGTCTATCAATATCTCTTTTGATGATAAGAGGATTACTGGACTTGAAGATTTCAATGATCATGATCAGCTGAGATTCGAAAATGAAGTTTTAAATTCTGATTCTGTAAATCCTGACAGTCTAAATCCTGATACTGCAAACTCTGATTGATTAAACTCTGATGTTATTGAAACCGTGGTGACTACACCAAAGGAAGATGCACCTGTGCAGGGGCAGCATATTGAAGATACAACCACATATCAAGAAGCATCAGAACCTACAACAGGCTCTTCAAGTTCTGATTCTTCAAGTTCTGATGGGCCAAGTTCTGATAATTCTGGAAACTCATGTACTGATATTTCTGGAAACTCAAATTCTGAAGGATCCAACTCAGAGAGCATAATTTCAGGGGGAGCATCAGAAAATGTTGATGGAGACAACATGGATCATGGGGGAGCATCCAGTTCTAGAGATAACCTTCCATCTGTAAGGAAGTGGACTAAGCACAAGTGGAAGCTGCCAATTTCTTGGAGGCAGATTGGTTTCTTTGTTTAGCAAGAAACATAAGTCAATTTCCACATCAACTGCAGAAGCAGAATACATTGCCGCAGGAAGCTATTGTGCACAGATTCTTTGGATGAAGAATCAGTTACTGGATTATGGGTTAGAATTTTCTAAAATCCCTATTTACTGTGATAATCAAAGTGCTATCGCTATGACAGGTAATCCAGTTCAACACTCAATGACAAAGTACATCAGCATTAGGTACCACTTCATAAGGGAACATGTGGATGAAGGTATAGTGGAATTGCATTTTGTTCCAACAGATCAACAACTAGCAGATATCTTCACAAAACCACTGTGTGAAGCTACTTTTACAAGATTGGTAAATGAACTTGGAATGGTTTTAGGTTCTTTCTCTAAATATGCCTAGTTTATGTTATGATACATCGGACTTTATGATCAGTATTTACAGATATTACTATCTTTGTATATTCTGTTCTTAAATTAAAATTTGCTTAAGTGCTGATTGTTGTCTGATGTGAATTTCTAAACTCTGATAGTGATATGAATGTTTCCGTGACTATTCAATCCAATGAGGATAACTGTGCTAGATGCTGACCTAGTAGTCCTTAAATACTAAAGATCCCATGTTTGAAGTAATTATTTATATGGAAATCTTTTAACACAAGCAAATTCTGATATTGAGCTTAGTTAAGTTTACTTTGTGTATCTTATTACTAAGTCAAAAACTAGAATAATGCTTCTTATCTGTTAAGTTCTGTTGTTTGTAAATCTTATGGATGTACTAAGTGCTGATAAGCCTCACTTATCAAAAGAAAAAGAAAAGAAATAAAAATCAGGTACTCCTTTGAGATCTAGAGTAAAAATGTGGAAGGGAAGACCCAAGTGCATTGCTGGTATTAAGTAATATGCATTAGAAAAGCAAAAAAATTTCTTGGTGACTTTTCACACTCTATGATTACTGGAGAAATACTCTGATAACAGCATAAATTCTGATAAGCAGTCGTGACTCACTTACACTAAGAAGTCACTGTAAAATGGAATTTCAAAAGATGCATAAAATGAGCATAAAATAGTTGAGGTGGACTCATGCATGAACTCATTCTATAGTAGACTTTAGAATAATGACAGATTTTGAGCAAAGTTCTTAGTTATGCCTTATTTCTAAGATGTATTGAAGTGAATCAGACTTTACTCTTTGTCAGATATTTAGCTTAATACACACACATACACTCTATATGAATGATGAAAATTACTGTGGTGATAAATGTTGTTTTTGATGAACAGCTTAAGTGTCAGTTGCATAAATTCTGAGGACAAGTTCTGATAATTAAGTTCTGTTGAACCCATATCAGTATTTGTGTGAAGAAGTACAGGAATAAACATTCACTTTTCGAGTTAAGAAGCCATATTCTGATGACTTTTAATTTCTGATAATAATCAAGTTCTGATGCTGACGTGGCAGTATTTATTTACTTGATTTATTTTTGGTCATTACTTCAACGATCATATTTTTACAGAATATTGGTTTATATGAGATAAAATAGTCATAATCATTATGGGTTAGCGGTTAGCGTGTATGTCTTGAAAAACTGCATGCACACAATAATTGTTATTATATCTCGTGTCCATTAATTCTGTCTTTAGATCTTTTACTGACTGTTATTATTACACATCAGTCTAGGGAGTCGAGGGGTCATTATTTTTACTTGTAATTTTTTTAACCAGTCCTTGCATCCCTTTGTATTCTATTGGCTATTTAAACCGACTATTCATTCCAGCCAAAACATCTTTCATTTTCTCACAAACTCATTCTCTTTTTATTCTCATCAACAAAAATGGTTCGTTTCAACTTGTTCCTGAACTATGAAACCTTTAACATCGAGTTGAGTTGTGATGAATGGCAACAGGACTGGCATGTCACCGCCATTCCTGAAGAGCTTTGGAACTCAGTTCCATAAGAGGTTCACACAGAACTCTTGTTCCTTTCAATGGAGTACCATCTCCATCTTGATAGGTTGGAAGAGGAAAGGAGAGAAGCTCTCCGTCAACAAGAACAAATCATTCGTCTTGCAGTGCTCTTTGTCAGCAGTAGAAGAAGCTAGTCGTTAGGGCTTCTTAGAGTAGGACTAAGGCTATTGATGTTAAGAATCGTAGAATAGGCCTATCTTGTAATTTTTGCATGTAATTGATAAATTTTATGAAATGTACTTATCTGATATATCAATGAAATTTTCTTTATTTGCAAGATTTGTTCTTTGTTTATCAAATTATGTGACTGTGCATGTTTAATTTTATTAATCTTTACTTCATCGATTTTTAATTTTATTTTGTGATGAATGTTTTGATTAAATTCTGTTGATTTGAGGAAACAACTGAGGAACAGGTTCAAACATCAGAACCTGTTGTTGTAGAAGCTGAGAAGATCTCTTCTCGGAAAGATACTGTAACTGGGAGTTCTAGGCCTCTCAAAAGGCTTAGGAACTTAAATCCTGATGATAAAGCTCCTACCGTGTCTCCACTCTTGCAGAAAATGAAAAAGCAAAGAGCTCACAGGGACACAGTTGAGTCAGATTCAGAAGAAGAGGAAGCAGCTAAGGAAGGGGGTCAGGAATCTCTAATCCCAACAGAACCAATTGTTATTGAATCAATTCCTTCTGCACAACCAGAAACTGCTCAAGACAGAGTGCCTACATCTCCTGTGTCACATATAATTGAACAAGTACATACTGAAGACCCAGGTACAAGTGCTGAAATTGATATTCATAACTTGATTGTGCCTGAGGTTCTGTACTTGGAAGCTCCAGCAACTCAATTCACTCCACCAACAACACCAATTTTGGATGTTGATCAGCACTTAGCTGCATATCAGAATTTAAAGGATGATGTTGAAGTCTCTATAGCCTCAAATACTGCTATTCTATCAGAAGATGCTGATACTGCAGGATCTACAAGTTCTAATGCTGCCAATGAGTATATTACTGGTGAAGCTGCTGCTAATTTAGATGTTGATGCAGCTGGTCCATCAGGACATGCACCTCAACAAACAGTTAATAAAGTTGATTTAGTCAAGAATTTTGTTAGAGGGAAAGAACCAGTACCTTGGAGTGAAACTCCTAGAGGAAAGGAGTGGACTAAGGAATGGAACACAGTTAGTTTAGTTCCTTCTGAAAAGATTCTTGCTGAGCATCTGGCAAAAGCTGATGAAATGCTGATAAATGATGATTTTAAGGCACAACTGAGAGTTACTGCATTGAGTACTAGGAACCTTCAAGGTCTACACTCAACAACTCATGCCAAGGTGAACAAAATTCAAGAAACCTTGATCCAGCAAGATATGAATGTGAAACTTGAAAAGAACCGATTTTTCAAGCCAGCCTTTGACAGAATTGCCTACATTGAGAAAACTCTGGAGAAGCAACAAACTCAGATTGATGAAATTCTAAAGAATCAAGCTTCTCAGCAAACTAAACTCAATGAGATCCAATCCTCAATGGAATTGCTTGTCTCTCTTCTTTTACCTGCTGATGCCAAAAAGGGGGAGAAAATGATTAAGTCCAAATACAAATCTATTCAGACACTGAAGGGAAAGGATGATGGAAATGATGACCAGGGAAACTCTGATAAGGGTAGAGGTCAAATTCAAGGCAAAGTATTTTCATCAAGTAAAGCTAGAATTACAAGTCAAGGAACAAATTCTGATACTGGGAGAAGAATAAGTTCTAATACTGGTAAAAGGATAAGTTATGGTGAACATCTGGAACATGATGAAGAAATTTCAAAGGAATTATTTCTTAAAGAAAATCCAGGAATGGACTTTGAAAGTCTAAAGGAAGAAGCTAGACTCAAAGCAGAAAGTGTTAAGACAAAATCTAAAGCTTCTGTTGTTGAAAAGAAATTTCCAAAGCCTTAGGGTATTGTGATAAAGGAAAGAACAAATTCTGAGGTAACCAAAGCCAAATCACAAGTGGAAATAGATTCAAGGTCCAAGGGCAAAGAAAAAGTTGATGAACCTGTAAAGGTTTATATGCCAGTCATGGATGAAGAAATAATTAATGAAGAAGATGCTAGTCTTACTCTGTTATAAAAGAAGATTTCTCAAACAACCTCTGACATGGCTCATGTTGTTCAAAGTCAAGACTTAGTAAATTCTGATATGACAGTGAAGCAAGCAACCTCTGATATAGCTCAAGTTGACTTGATATCAGAAGATAAAGAAAAGGAAACCTCTGACATTGCTCATGTTAAACCTTCAAAGATACTCCTACCAGGATTCACCAAAGCTAAATAGACTCAACCTTTGAAGACTGCAACAAGTGGTTTTGAAGCAAGAGTTGTAACATGAAAGGAAGCAAGAAATAAATCTGGATTGGGTAGTTCTGATGAAAGAAGAGTACACAACACTACAAATGATCCAACTTCCTTAAGTGAACCAGGAGTAGGAGCAACTCCTGAAAGATTGAATCAACTTGAATCTGTACAAATGGTTTACCATTCTGTTTTGAAAGAACATATCTTGTTATATTTTATGATAGATGGAAGGGTATTCCATATCAGGCAAAATGCTATTCCACTGAAGTATTTTGAAGAACTGGAACATGTTCTATTCTTACTTTAAGTGAAAAATAGATTAACAGATGGTGCTGCAGGTTATTTAAAGTCACAAATTCAAAGACAGAAGAAGCTTTACTCTATAAAGTCTGATAGCCCATATTGTCCCAAGTACAGAGATCACAAAGGTGATATTATTGAAATGAAGCCTAACACTGCTAAGATCATAACTACTTTTATGGGTTATAAGGATGTGGAATTCAATCTAGAGTCTGACAAGGCATATCTGATCAGACTAGATCAGGACATAAGGAAAACTAAGATAAATGATCTCAGAGCAGCTATTTTTCAAACTGGTGAAGATACAGCTGAATTGAAAAATGTTAAAAGGAGGATGGTTAATGAACTTGAATATGCTGAGAGATGTCTTTTGAAGAATTATCTCAGAACAACTCTTGACATCAAAGAGATCAGAAATTGAAGCCAAGTCGAAGATCTACAACTGCGTAAATTCTGAAGTGTATACAGACTGAAGCTGATATCAGATCTTAAGGATGGTAAAGCTGAAAGGACTGTAAGTTGTAGATATCTAGTCAAGTTCTCATGCATTTGTACTTAATGTTTTTGACATCATCAAATATCTGTTGAACTTGTATATTATGCTAATTTATAAGTTGGGGGAGATTGTTTGATATATTTGTGATGTCATGTCTAATATGATTTGTGTTTAGTTTTCAGATCTTACTTAACAGGACAAATCAGTACTTAACTGGAAATCAGTACTTATACTGAAGTTAGAACTTAAGATATCAGAACTTAAGTTATCAGAACTTAAGTTATCAGGAGATATTTATCAGGAGATAATATCAGGACTTAAGGAGACTTTCAGATAAGGCAGGCGGCTGATTGAAAGGAAAGAAGACCAAGACAAATGCAACAAGAAATATGCATAAAGAAGGAATTATATTCAATATAATTCAATATCAATTAGAAGATTATCTTGTAACTGTGTAGTATATAAACACAGGCATAGGGTTTACACTATATGTGTTATCATTATCGAAGTTATTATTCATTGTAACCCTAGCAGCTCTTGTGATAATTTGTTCATCACTGAAAGAGGACAGTTCCATATTGTAACAGAGTTTATTGTGTTGAATAAAATTTGTGTTTTGTTATGTGTGTTCTTTAATTCGATTTGATTGTAGTAAAAACTGTATTTAACCCCCTTCTACAGTGTGTGTGACCTAACACATTTCATTTCAACTCACAATTCAACCAAACAAGCATCAAAGAAGCTTTTTCTTCTTCT
Source organism: Apium graveolens (assembly GCF_009905375.1). NCBI lineage: Eukaryota > Viridiplantae > Streptophyta > Magnoliopsida > Apiales > Apiaceae > Apium > Apium graveolens. The sequence continues at coordinate 158,860,757 of NC_133648.1, read as the reverse complement.
TCTCCTTCATTGGCTTCGACCTTTCTTTAAGGAGGGATTTTTCAAAATTCAAGCTACACACCTTCAAAAATTATAAGGTTTGTTTCCTTAGCTTCCATAATTCATAACTTAGCTATGGTATAAGTTTAGATCCAAGATTCCAAGGTTTACCTAGTTAAACAATTCCTAAAAGTTTAGGGTGAATAGTAACTTCAAGATCTAACTTTGTGTTTCTTGATTTTGATTAAAAGATCAAGGTTATTTAAAGGTGGATCTAGTCTCCCATAGACTTTCCAAGGATCTTTCATTGATTAAAAGCTTCAAGGAAGGTATAAATCTCCATGATCTTAGTATTAAGTTGTTTGGTATAAATGGTTATGATGATAGAATGATAGATCAAGTGTAGTAGTTGTTTTGTCATGTTGAGATCTTAGTCGTTAAGTGTTTTTGTTAATTTTGGGAGTTAAGAGTAGCACCGGTTGTTCTTGATGATATTTGGTATGATTTCGGCTTAGTTTAATGGTTTAATATTGGTTGATGAGTGACATTGTCCTATGGTTGTATTGGGATTGATTGATGGTGGTTTGGTGTTGAATTGATTTGGTAAAATTTTGGGAAATCACGTAAACATAGCCATTGTAATGCCCGATTTACCTTAGACTGTTTTGTTCTTAACTTTAGGACCCGTGAACTCACTGTAAGATTCTGACCTTTGAGATTTTTAGATAGTTCATGTTACGAGCTTCGTTTTGATATGTCGTTCGCCTAAATCCGAGTTACGAGCAATGAGAAACGACCATTTTAAGTATCGGCATTTCGCGAGCGAACCCCGAAACCTCGAGTAACTTTGAGACCATAATTAAGACCCTTAAATGATTAAACGAAACACGAGAGAATTATGTCAAGTGAATAAGGCAGTTAGCAAATTTCTCGCGAAAGAGTCTCCTTAAAATTCGTAATGGTTAATTTATTAAAATTAGTGGAGCCGAGGGTACGCGTGCGATAAACGCAAATCGATAGGCATATAAGCGACCGTAAGCGACCGTTAGGGTATGAGTGAGTTTTGACTAGTTTCTTAAGAGACCTTGGACTAATTCTAGCTTATGTTGTTGTTCATAGGTTACTGTACCCACTCTAAGCCTAAGCCTACCCCGGAACACTCAGACAAGTTTTCTACCCGTTATACTATTGTTGTGATATAAATATATATGCATTATCTTGTGATAAGTGCATGATTGTTATTAGCAAATCTTGCGATATATTGGAGCATGCCAATATGATATATATATATATATATATATATGCATGCATGTTTTGTAATCTTGATATCTCATTGTTGATTCAATTGATTATAAACTGCATAATACCTATGCTAGAGATAAGCAGTACTTGCGTATACCCTTAGTATAGGGGACCTAGAGTTGAACATTTTTCTAAACCGGGAGGCGATGTTCCCGAGTATAATATATATATATATATATAAATAGTTTTCAAAACTATTAATCGAATAATGTTTATTCGATAGTTTTATATTATAAGTGAATATTATTTTTTTGAATATTCATTTAAGATTTCTATTACGATCAAAGACTAATTTAATTATTTGAATAGAGTTTCTACTTATGAAACATATTTTATTTCTATTAATAAATGAATATTAGTCTGATTACTCATTCGAGGACTTATGACTCCGCTTATTTTATTTAATGAATATTAGTCTGAATATTCATTCGAGGACTTATGACTCCACTTATTTTATTTAATGAATATTAGTTTGAATATTCATTCGAGGACTTATGACTCCGCTTATTTTATTAAATAATATTCTTTATTTTCTTAAAGAATAATGTTTCAATATTGGTCAAGTATTCGGAAAATGATTGATACTATCAAATCATTCTTACTTTAAATATTTCCAGAGATTATTTTCAATTTTATTAAAACTATTTTTGAAAGTTAGAGCGGATCCCAAAACTCGTTTTCAAATTTAAGATCTTCCTTTCGAAGGGGATTTAAATACTCGCTCAAAAATCTGAGGGATCCGGCTCCGTGATGTATTTTTATATTCGCAACAAGGTTGCTATTTTGATAAAAGAGTTTTTGATTACTTACCCAACACTCGGGAAGTAAAGTTCTTGGAATAAGTTAATTCATTAACAGGCATCGCCTGGGAAATATCGGTGAGTTTTTCTTTCCAACTAGATGCGACTTCTTGGTGGAGTCGTATCAACAAGTTCCTACTTGGGGAAAGGGGAGACGAGCTTTACGTTTCAGAGTCATGGATTTCATCTGAACTAGGAGTGGAGTAAGTGCTCGAGTGGCGCCGGCCAAGCCTTATTTATTGGCCCAAATGGCCAGGAAGTTCTGATAAGACGGTCCATTCCTTAGGAGTCCAGCGTTCGGTCGACAAGTAAATCTGAATGTTCTCCTCTACATGTAGAAAATTGTGGGGTTGCATTGCTGTGACTGATCATCGTGAGTGGTCTTCCTGGCGCGGCAAACTCCCGTAATGAGTTCATCGTCCAGTTGGATATTTCTGCAACACTACCCAGAGCACTTCGATAGAAAGGCTACGGCTGGGCGATTGTTCAGTATTGGCAGGGTCAAGTTTTCAAAATGATGTTTTCATCAAATGAAGTATCTCGTAACTTCATTTCATTTTGATGATATTTCAAAGATTGATTCTATACAAGTTTTGTCTTGTAGCTTCATCTATGGGATGAACTATTTAATCCTCGGACGGTGGTAGTTCAAGTAGTATTTAGAAAAGATATAAGTATATTGGAGTGTCTTATAACTTCATCTTTTCAACTTATATCTAGTTAATGATTATCTTATGCACGGCAAAGATTTTTAGAAAAATGTTGAGACAAGGTTAGATATATGAGATCACCTTGCAACGATATTTTTATACAGTTATAAACTGGAACTCTGTGTATATGATACATGTCAGAGGATTTCAAAGATTTTGAGAAGTATATATCTATATATATACTGAATATTTTGCGACTTCGTCGCATTAAGATATTAAACTTGGTTCATTCCTTCTTGACCAAGACTTTCATGAGTACTATGAGAATGCTCATATATTGTTAATTATTATACATATTATTTCGGTTGGCTTGTTGCTCACCCTTGCTTTCTTCTTTCATCACACAACAATAGATAGACAAGATGAACAAGACCAAGCTCCCAATTTGCAAGCGGATAGGAAACGTTCCGTAGTTTCCCGTAGGCGTTGATGCCGCTGTAGCTGAGGTAGGAACTACCAATAGGCTAGGTTCTCAACTGTTGATGTACCAGACTTATGTATATTATGAATTGTAATAATGGCAAAGAATATGTAAATTTATTCAGAAATCCCTTTTGAGGTGTAATGACTTATAATTATGGAATAAAATGACTTGTGTTATTTTGATATTATCTCTGAGACTATAACTTGTGGTGTGTTTATTTTGTGGGGTCACAGTACGCAGTAATTGGTTGTTTATTTAGATTAAGTATTGTTAAGGGAAATGGAACTCGTGACAACCCAGATCCCCGACCCCGGATTTGGGGGTGTTACATTTAACATGCGGCGGATTTATGTGTGGTCCCGTAAGGACCAGAGTAATTTTCGGATACTCGTTATGTGTTTAAAATGCATTTATGAAATTATTCGCGATCTGGACACATGTTTATTAGCGTTTTTATCGAGGTACTGGTTCTATCGTTTCATGTGTGTTTGCATGCATTCTATGTGTTTTCCGGGTTTTCTATTGATTTAGGAATCATTTCGGTTTATTAAAATCAACGGACCGGGACCCCACCGGGACGTAAAAGCCCACAAAATTCATATTTTTTACTTTTATCAAATCATTCATATTTCAAATACCCATAATTTTTGCATTTTTGAATAAGTCATAATTATTAGGGGAATTTTGATATTAATTTTATATTTAATTGATTTTAAAATTCTTCCCCATAATTATTATTTTGGGACTAATTATTTTAATTAAGGGATAAAAACACCCTTAACTGATTTTTGGGTATTTATTTTTCTAAAAATATAAATAGCTAAAATTTTATTTCAAAAATTTTGAAAAATAAAAAACATTGTTCTTGGGGGTAAAATCTTGTTCTTGACACATATCAAATGATTCCCGGAGATTTACAAATCGGTTTGGGATTCTTTGATTACCAAAATAAAGCTCTAATTGTGCCCATTCAGTTGATACCAATATCTCGATCTAAGATTGATTCTTGTTTAGACTCGTTTTTTTAATTTAAGCTGGAATTGGGTTTTGGATTTCTAGGGGTTTTTGATTATGTTTGATGATAAGAATAGATTTGTCATGTTCAGGAGAATCGTTTCATATATAAAAGTTGATTGTTTGATTACGGGAGGGTATAACTCGAGTTCTTAGTTTTTTTACTTTTTATTTTCGAATTTTCTGATTAATCATGATGTTGGTTGTTGATTTAGATGATAGTAATAGATTGCATATATATCCAGCTTTATTTTCATATATTAAGGGTTCAAATTGGTGTAGAATGACTGAAATCGTTGCTCGTCAGATTGCTTCCAAGCTTCGCCGGATTCCATGGCCATTTTGGCCAGATTTTGAATTCTACAACTTCATTCTTGTCGTTGTTGATACTGCTATGTTGCTGAGTTGATGTAGGGCTGATTCGGTTTAAAATTGATAACAGAGCCGTGTTCGGCTATAACTAGACTCGCCGGAGTCCGGCGAACCGAGCCGGAATCTTTGTTCGTTCCAGAAACCGGCCGGTGTTTATTCCGACCCGGTTTAATTTATCCCGATCCGTTTCCAAATAAGCCCAACCCGGTTTTAATCCCCCTTAACCCAAGTTGATTTCTAAAATTCTGTTTTTGGGGATTTTCTGTTTTTAGAAAATAATTCAAAATTCAGTTTTTATTTCTAAAATTCATTTTAATTTCATAAATTAATTTGGTTAATTATTTTGATAATTAACTGAATTATTTTAAATTCCAAAAATTATATTCTTTTATTATTTTAAAAAATCCAGATTTGTATTAATTAATTATAATTTATTTTTATTAATTATTTATGATTTAATTAAGTGATTATTCATTTAATCAATTAATTTTATTTATAAATAGTTAAATGAAATATAATTATTTATAATTAAGCCAAATAAATCCTAAAAATTATTTTAAGCTTTTAAAAATTATATTTGAGTATTAAAAAATAAATTAATATAATTATTAATTGATTTATTCTTATTTTATTCATTATAAATAGATCGTTCGTCCGATTAATACGAAACGAACGTGTACAGACTCAGAAAAATATTCTGCTTTTATTAAAAATACTTTCGAGACCCAAATTCTTTTGTTTTGAAAGGACTCTCATTTTTCAAATTAGTTCTGAGTTGATTATGGAGCGATAAATCATACCTCTGTCCCGATTTCAGTAATAAACGTACCGAGTCGATTATTTTGACGAACTGAGTCATGTGTTATATTAATTAGATGATATGTGGATTATGTGTCTATATACTATGTGAATTATGTGCATATGCGGATCAATGATCTTGTGTTTGACTATTTTGCTTTATGTGTGACCTATCGTATGGGTAGACGATAGGGTTTTGACGCGCAATTCGTTGAGTAATTATCGTTTAGACGATTAATGTATTATATTTAATTTAAGATGCGAGTCTTTCAAGACGATCAGGACCGGATGGAATGGATGAAGAGCAGAGTAGAATAATATGGAATATTAGGTTGCAGCACTGCATGAGCAACATATCAGAGATTTAGCGAAGTACAAGACGGTGATGTCTTGAGATGTCAGACTAAGATAATTGTGTTGCTACGAGTGTGACTAACTGCTTAAAATCAAAGGAAAATTTTCTATACTATTCTAATTCTGGAATAGTTTAATATTTTATATATCAAACTGCTTATGATTATGCAAGTATTCTTCTCTATTCGAACTTCAGAATAGATAAATGTTTTACATTCGCTGAATTAAATGATTCTATTTATGCAAGTACTCGTCTGTTATTCTATGTTCAGAATAGTTAAGTGTTTTTACTTGTCAAATTATCGGATTTATAAATGTTTGTACTTTAAGAAAAAAGATGATTTTAATGCAAGTATTCCTATTATGTGACCCCTTTTCAATAAAATTTATAAGGGTATCGATTATTATGACCCCTTTTCAATAAAATATTTTAAGATTGGATGAATGCGTAAGTAACCGGGGCGGACGGTCCAGCAGAGGGCCATGTATTATATGAAATATTTATAATACAAACTATGCCACAAGCATATATATTGCCTTTTTATTTGAGTACTCGTGTTTCGGGACAAGTTTTTACGAATCATGATCCAGTGCTATCACACAGGCTGATCTGCATGTGATAGTACGTCCGTCGGAGAAAGATTCCAATCTAAATTTATATTGCTTTTGAAAATCATATACTGAGTGATTTATCAAGTGTTTTTGTTTTAGATAAAAAGATGAAATACAGTTTTGATTCAGTTTCTGATTTATGTTGATACTTAATTTGTTGTTAAATATCAAAAGTGGTATTAATATAGATGATTGATGTTGACTTTAGTATGGGATGTTATGAGCATCAAAGTTCGTATTGATATCTAATTTGACATGACATCAAAATAAGTATTGATATCAAGAGTTCGGTTCTGAATAAAGTTTATGATTCAGTCTATAATCATTGTTTCATGTTATTTTTGTTTAAGATATTTCCGTTAACATTGTTTTGTGAGTTTTATTCTCATCAAGATTCAAAGTATTGCTGAAGCATTTCGCTCGAAAATATCAAAAGGATTTTTAATACATTTAAGGAACCAATTCTGGGATTCCTTAATTCAAATTTTCTGATTCAGCAATTATGATTTTAAATGTTCTGCTCTAATGCAGATGTCGATTTTATATCAAAAAGACCATATATATGCTATAATGAACTTGCTGAGCATTTCTTTCGCTCATATTTGTTTGTTTTTAAATTTAACCTTCCAGTGAGGATTAGCTTGCGATGTGTAGCTGCGTAATTTGAAAAAGCAAAGGAAGAAGCTTTTGGAAGGTGGTTTGTCCAGGTTTTGCGGACCAGTGAAAGTTTTGTTCTGTAAAGTTGTTTATACTATATTATATTACAGTTTTGTATTGTATATTTGGGCCTAGTATACTTCTTTTCGAAGTTATACTAGCGAGTTAAGTTTTGAGTTTTGGAATCTGTTGAAAAGAGTTTTAAGAGAAAGAAAAAGGAAAAAAAAGGAAAAAAAATATTTGTGGAATTTCGAAATTCTTGTTTCTAGAACTGTAACCTGAAAAGATCTGGGTATAGTTTGGGGTCACATATGCTATATTTCAGTTGCTGGCATTTATTTATTGATTAAACAGGTTAATTTGGATTGAGATTTCATAGTGACGACCAAATCCTCTAACCCCGGATTTGGGGGCATTACATTAGCTCTATGGAAGAGTTCTACAAACTTAAGGGGATAAAATAGGAGTTTTCTGCTCTTGGAACTCCACAACAAAATGGAGTAGTTGAAAGAAAGAATAGAACTATCATAGAAGCTGCAAGAACCATGCTAGAGGAAGCAAGATTTCCTACCTACTTCTGGGATGAGGCTGTGCAAACTGCTTGCTTAACACAAAACATTGATCAACATGCATGGAAAAACACCATTTGAGATGGTGAAGGGAAAGAAGCCAAATTTGAATTACTTTCATATTTTTTATTGTAAGTGTTTTGTTTTTTAAACTCATCCGGAGTAGCTGACCAAGTTTGATCTAAAAGCTGATGAAGACATTTTTGTGGAATATCCATTGTCTATAAAAGCCTTTAGAGTTTATAATCTGAGAACAAGAACAGTCATAGAATCTATATATGTATCTTTTGATGACAAGAAGATAACAAGTCTAAAAGACGCAGATGACCATGACAAATTGAGATTTGAAAATGAAGTATCATATGCTGAACTTTTAAATCCTAATCCTGATATAGTAAATCCTGATATAACTCAAAGCTCTGATGATCCACATGACAGTGGAAATTCTTCTAAAACTAAAGCATATTTTAGGGGGGAACAACATGATTCGATTCCATAGACTTCTTCAAGTGATTCAAATCAAGAGACATCAGTAGATAGATCATCAGACTCTCATTCCTCAAACTCTGATGAGTCAAATACTGATAACAATGGGAACACTGATTCAGGGTGTAGCGACTGGGAATTTCGTGATGTAATTAAGTGAATAAAGTATAATTTTGTATTGTAATTATGAAATTATGTGATTAAATAAAATGTTAAATGATTTTTTTGGTTAATTGTTATCGTTGTATAATAGTAACTGGGAATGTAAAGAAACTCGTTCCAGTTTGATGAGTCGGCTAAGGGATTAAGCTGTGTCATCACGGTCAAGTTGAACGGAACCCGTATTAAAAAGGGATGGAAATATTTAAAAGTGTGAATTTGAAATATATGTGATGATCCTATGTGTTTACATACTGTTTGATGTGTGCATGTTTGAAATTCGAGATCGGTTTTATTTTTTTTAAATGTTTTCAAAAAGGGATTTTAAGGAATTTATTGATCCTGAATTTTTTTTATAAAATTATAGAGATGTGATCAAGGTATGAAATTTGATTTGTTACTTTCAAAATAGTCCAAGGGACTTTTTAAAAATAGTAGTTGAATTTCTTTTGAGGATTTGAGTTTTTAAAATGATTTTTTAGAGTTTAAATTCTATTATTTGGATTTAATTGTAAAATCCATAACTAATAATCTATTCACTCAAAAATTTATTTAGAAATATGGGGAGAGAGATAAATTCATATTCTTTGACTTCAAAATATTATTGGTACCATTTTTAGATATATAAAGCCATTCTATTTGATTATTCGGAGTTTATTGGATATTGAGAATGAAAAAGAGGAAAAAGGAAATATAATTATGAATTGAATGGAGGTAAAAGACCATGGTGCCCCTGCACCATGTCTATATATACCCCCTTCCTTTCTTTCCTTTCCCCTGGCCTCCACGCACTCACTCTTTCTTTCTTTTCTTTTCTCCCTTTTTTTTCCCTTTTTTTGTCTCTCTCTCTCTCTCCCTCTCTCTCTCTCGGGTCAATTTCTCTCTCTCTCTTCGAACTCCATCTTCCTCTCTTGATTCTTCATGGATCTTGGATGAAAATAAAACACGAGTCTATGATATACCTTCCTTATACCTTGTATAAGGAAGGTATATGATATACCTTCCTTATACCTTGTATAAGGAACGTATATGATATACCTTCCTTATATGAAAATAAAACACGAGTCTATGATATACCTTCCTTACACGAGTCTATGATATACCTTATCGGGTCAGTTGTATGTGTGTGTTTTGTTGTTGGGAAGAAGAAACCCATTCGGGTTCTTGATTAACTTGAAGTTTGAGTTTGATTTCTCTGATTCTCAGCTTGATTGATGCTTGCATATTAGTGATTGTGATTTAGTTAGTAAAATTGGTGAGGTTTTCAAGTTGGGGGATGATTAGTGGCAACCCCGAACCCTTGCCGCCACCATTGATGAACTCCGGTGAACCGGTGGTGAACGGTGATGCTAGTCTGAGTTTTATATAATCTGAAAAACTTATTTCAATGGTTGCATGTCACTATTTTTAGAGAACCCGAATATTACTTATGGTTTTATATGAAATTGGTTTGAGTTGGATGATAAGCTTGATTTATAAAGTTGTTTATAATTTTTTTATTTGGAACTAAGACTAGGATCATTATTAAAGTATGCATGTTGAATTTGTGAGATTGCATGTCAAGATCTTGTGAATGCATGATTAAAACTTTGGTTAAAAACCTATGTTTTGTTCCGTTTTTAGGATAAAGGATTTGAATTAATGTTAATCAATGATCTTTAGTGTTAATCTAGTATAAATTGTGGTTTTTAAAAGTTATGTAAGGATTTTACTAGTTGCATGTCATTTTATGTAAGAAACAGAATGGAATTTCTAGTTGTCGAAAAAGTTTTATTTGATTACTTGATGAATTAATTAATATGGAAGTGGTTTGCTAGTTGTAGTTCGAACTTGGGGTTAGTTTTTAAGTAAAATGTATGCATGTCCCTAATAAGAGGTTGCATGTTAGGAATCTAAAAAATTTATTTGGTTATGTTTATGTTTGGTTCGAATTTTTATAAAAAGAAAAGGGGATAAAGTGTTTTCGTGTCGCTATATTTGAATCGATGGCTAATTGCTAAATGTTGAATATGAAGGGTTTTTAGCACATAAACGCAACGAAAATGTAAAAAAACCGAAACCCTCCGCAGGATCCATTTGAAAAATAATATTTAATTCGTAGTTCAATATGTTTACCTTAAGAAGCTTTACGTTAATGGAAAGATGGAGGTCTTTAATAGCGATCCAAGAACGATGAACGGAAATCCCTAGCAGCTGCTCCTCAAGTATGAAGCACTCTACCGGTATCCACCAAGAGTACAATGTGATGGAGGAGGAAGATGTTGAGAGAATTAGTTGCCTCCCTCTTGTTCTACTTTAGAATTAGGGTTAATTATTTGGGTTGAGGCAAATAGGGTTTATAATAGTATATTTATAGGCAAAATTTTCAGCTAAAAATTTTCCTTAAAATATTATTTTTATTAACCCTTTAATTGATTATTCTTATTAACCAATTAACTAATAATTAAAACACTTTTTAATCATTAATCCCTTTTCTAAACACTTTAGAAAAATAGTTCTCTCACTTGATTTAATTTCCAAAATTAAATTCTTAATTAATAATATTAAGAATTAATTAAATCTCATTTAATCAATTATTAAATCTTCTAATTAATTATTGATTTCACAAATAAATAATTACCAGCCATTATTAATTAATTCCTCCACCATTAAATCATTCTCTTTTATGGTGTGACCCTATAGGTTCAATATTAAGCCGATAATAGAAATAAATAATAATAAAACTATTTTATCAATATTTATATAAATTCTCTAATTCATTAAATATGATTAATTAATAAATTAATCATATTTATTCTACATCGTGAGGGATACTTCTCAGCATATCGCGACTATCCGGATAATACGAATTCACTGCTTAGAATACCAAGAACCTATTCAGTGAGTAGTTACCGTACAATCAATTCCTTCTACCATGCAATGTCACGATTAAATACAAGGCATAGAACTTGTGTCAAGCCTATCTTATTTAATAATTTGATTTCCCATTCACTATGCTTAGTTCTATTTAATGTAAATTAGAAACTCCTATCTAATTTCATTCACTCTGGCGAGAGATTCCTAAACTAGCATAAGTGGATCAGCATTAAACATTTTCTTCCTTCACTGGAAGGGGTAGATCCTTTATTGATCATACACTATCTTCGTGTACAAATTCCTATACCTAGTAGAGCCCTTATAATTGTCCCTGGAGACTAAGAACCAAATCAAAACATAGTTCAGTGTACACAAGATGACTATGATGACCTCAAGTCTAAGGATACTTGTACAACTATCACTATGTGAACAACTGCTGACACGTGAGTAAACTCCATCAGTTGTTCAGCTGTGTGAGTCATGTTCAGTGAACTTATTCTATAATAAGCACCTACATACTAGCTATAGTGTCACCACACAAATGTCTATGAGAACAGATATCCTTCATAATGAAGCAAGCATAGTACGTACCGATCTTTGCAGATAACTAATTACCAGTTAGTAATTCTATGACCAAGAAATATTTAAGTTTAGAGTTATCATCTTTTAGGTCTCATTATTATGATCTCATCATAATCCATAAAAAGCTTTACTCTAAATTATGGTATATCTTATTTAAACACTTAAATAGATAAAGTCCGCAATAAAACCAAAACAAGTCTTTTATTAATATCAATGAAATCAAAACAGATTACATAAAAGTTATTCCTAAATCATCATACATGATTCGACTTAGGACACATCTCTTTCAATCTCCCACTTGTACTAACGCCAATCACTCTGGTATCTAATACCCATCTTGTCTTTATGACGATCAAAGTGACTTTGAGAAAGTGGCTTTCTGAGTGGGTCTGCTACATTATTATGTGTGTCAACTCTCTTGACGTCTCCTCTTTCAATATAATACAAGAAATTTTACCACGCTCCCACTAACCTTTTTGTAGACACATAGTTCATCTATGTTTTTGATAAAACCAAACTCTTTGATTGTCTCATGAAAACGGATGTTCCATCTATGAGAAGCTTACTTTAAACCATATATGGTTCGCAGCAGCTTACATACTAGGTGTTCATTTCCCTTGGAAAGAAAACCCTCTGGGTGTGTCATATACACTTCCGCTTCAAGTTTCCCATTGAGGAAGGCCGTTTTCACATCCTTTTGCCAGATCTCATAGTCGTAGTAAGCAGCAATCGCAAGCAAAATCCGAATTGATTTTAATAGGGCTACAGGCATAAAAGTTTCATCAAAGTCAATTCCTTGCCTTTTTCTGAATCCTTTTGCCACGAGCCTAGCCTTATAGGTCTCCACCTGCCCATCTGCTCTAATATTTCTTTTGTATACCCACTTGCACCCAATAAGCTTAACACCTTTAGGCGCCTTAACCAGAGTCCATACTTGGTTGGTATACATAGATTCCATTTCGGATTTCATGGCACTATGCCATTTCTCTGAGTCAACACTACTCATAGCCTCATTATAAGTCACAGGGTCATCATCATCAATGATTGACAACTCATTGTCATTCTCAATGACAAGGCCGTAATACCTCTCATGTTGGCGAGACACTGTCCCTGACCTACGAATGGGCTATTCCACATAAGGTTGTTCAGTCTGAACAGGTGTTTCCACTTGATCCGTAATAGTTTGTGCTTCTTGAACTTCATCAAGTTCAATTTTGCTCCCACTGTTTCCTTCAAGGATAAACTGCTTTTTCCATGAAGGTAGCATGTCTGGAGACAAACACCCGATGATCGGTGTAAAAGTAATACCCTAAAGTCTCTTTAGGATATCCCACAAAATTACATTTTACAGATCAAGATTCCAGCTTATCTGGATCAACTTTCTTGACATAAGCTGGACATCCCCAAATCTTAACGTGTTTAAGACTCGGTTTCCTTTCTTTCCATATCTTATATGGAGTTTAAGGAACAGATTTGGAAGGCACCTTATTCAGTAAATATGCTGAGGTTTCCAATGCATAACCCCACAGGAATACTGGAAGATTCGCATAGCTCATCATGGACCGAACCATGTCTAATAATGTTCGATTTCTCCTTTCAGATACCCCATTCAACTGTGGAGTATATGGAGGAGTCCACTGGGAGACTATACCATTTTCTTTGAGATAAGCTAGAAACTTTCCATTGAAGTATTCACCACCTCGATCTGATCGAAGAGTTATAATACTATGTTTGGTTTGTTTCTCCACTTCATACTTATATTCTTTGAACTTTTCAAAGGCTTCACACTTGTGTTTCATCAAATACACATATCTGAATCTAGATCGATCATCTATGAAAGCAATGAAGTATGAAAATTCACCCATGGCTTGCGTAGACATTGGTCCACATACATCTGTGTGTACCAATCCTAGCAAATCTGCAGCCCTCTCTCCATGTCCACTAAATGGAGATTTGGTCATTTTACCCAATAGACAAGACTCGCATGTAGGATATGATTCAAAATCAAAGGGGTCAAGTAACCCTTCCTTATGCAATATCCACAGTCTATTTTCACTAATATGACCAAGTCCGCAGTGCCACAAGAAAGTGAGATTTTCATCATCCCTTTTTCTGTTATTAGTATGTTCAATTTGTAGTAAATTATGCTCTGCGTCACATACATACAGACCATTGTTTAAAATACCACTTCCATAAAGAACGTTATCTCTAAGAATTAAACATTTATTATTCTGAATAACAAACGAAAATCCAGCCTAGTCTAACATGGAATAGAAATAATATTCCTCACAATCGAGGGAACAAAATAACAATTATTTAGAAAAATAGTCTTTCCCGTAGGCATATGTAAATGAAATGATCCTACAGCTTCAGCAGTAACTCTTGCTCCATTTCCCATCCGTAGAATCACCTCCTCTTCTTCAAGAGTCCTAATTCTCTTTAGTCCCTGCAACGAATTGCAAATATGAGAACCACAGGCGGTATCTAATACCCAAGTAGAAATTTGACTTAGTGACATATTAACTTCGATCATGAACATACCTGAATCAGAAGCGGTAGTCTCACTACCCTTCTTCTTCTTCAATTCTGCAAGGTAAACCTTGCAGTTCCTCTTCCAGTGCCCCACCTTTTACAGTGAAAACAAACAGCTTTGCTCTTGGGGTCTTCAGCTTTAGGTGGAACCGGCTTTTTCTCACCTACTTTCTTCTTCTTGGAAGGGTTCTTCTTCCTTTTCTTAGGATTGGAACCTTCACCAATTAGAAGAACAGAAATCTTCTTAGTGGGAAAATTCGATTCCGCAGTCTTCAACATGTTGTAGAGTTCAGGCAGGCTGACATCCAGCTTATTCATGTGAAACTTCACAACAAACTGCGAGAACGAACTCGGAAGTGATTGCAAGACCAAGTCTTGGCTCAGCTCCCCATCCATGGAAAAACCAAGTTGTCCAAGACGTTCAATCAAATTGATAATCTTAAGTACATGGTCATTCACAGATGATCCCTCATGCATCCTACAACCGAATAGTTCCTTTGATATCTCATATCGAGCTGTCCTTCCTGCCACATCATACAACTCTTGTAGATGCATAAGGATAGTGTAAGCATCCATATGCTCATGTTGCTTCTGTAGCTCAATGTTCATGGAAGCTAGCATGATGCATTGAGCAACATTTGCATCATCTATCCACTTATGATACACAACATGTTCATCATTATGTGCATCGCTAGCAGGTTCAGTAGGCTTAGGTGAGTCAAGCACATATTCCGGCTTCTCAACCCTGAGAACAATTCTCAAGTTTTGAAGCCAGTCAACAAAATTAGGACCAGTCAACTTGTGAGCATCTAGTATACTCCAGAGTGATAGTGCAGAAGACATAACGAATATAGTAAATCTGTAAATGATGAACACATAACAACACTTAGCAAATATTCAATTTCATTTCAAGACACTATATGAATCGGGTCTTTATTCATAAGTGGCTCCAACTAGTTTATCTAATTTATACAACCCCTAAGTGAAAATTAAGCATTCATAATGCTAGTGGGAATAGGGATCCTACATTCCATCACGCAACCTCGGTTGTAGCACGAAATGTCATGTGATGTTCAATAGGCAGACAACTCTTGTCAATTACATCTTATGTTATTCCCTAATAAAACTTTAGCCTCTTGAATAATTGAGTCACGACTGTAGCACGACAAACTCAATATTCTAAGTCAAGTCTAACCCAACATTTCGTAGAATTGAATCAGTATCCAACGGCCCACGGCTGTAGCACGTAACGACCTTTAGATTCTAATTCAATGTACACATCTCTATGTAATAGACAAGTATTTCTTATTTCAAAATCAAAGCCCTCGGCTGTAGCACGAAACGGCAATGACTTAAAAATAAGAACCACTTTCTACCATGTTGGAAGGCTATGACCGACACAAGCCCGTTGTGTCATTGGCCAATTACTACTTGATATTATTTATTTTAGAGGGATTATATTATGTTACAATCATAATCATATTATAAAGAGATTCTTCCTTTTAAATTAAATATTTTAAATCAATAATCGATAATCAGATGATTCCCAGATCGGGGGGAGCATTGTCAAGAGGCGTCACTTAATACCCCTTTCTTACAGATAGAAATCTGCTTTTGACAGAATCATCCTTTCTCTCAATATTAAAAATTCATATTTAATTATGTATTTCATAAACACAAGAATCTCATGATTGTATTCATAATATTATTGTTTAGGCAATAAACGATTCCTATTCTAGATTTTCTAGAGCACACCTTATATTGATTTAAGTTCACCTAAATCTATCATCGCACGGTAAACATAGGCATATATCTCATATATAAAAATTAAATAAACAAGTAAATGTAAAGTGCAATAAAGTAAATGTGTTTGGTTATGGCCCCATCCTATGTGATCTTTATCAAGCTCATGATAAAGATCAAGGTCAATCTAATATGGTGACAGAAATAAATACAACTACTTATTACAGAAGTCTTCTTCTTTGTTTAGACTTCTTGTATACCTCGTCTTCTTCATTGTATCACCTCCATTGGATAGGCTTCTTGAGTCTTCAATTACATTACATAGATTGAAAGTAAAACTAATCTAATGAACTTACAAGAATAACTCGAGTTACATTCAAGATTTATGATTACAAAGATTGACGACATGCAAGTCGTATTTAAAACCAAAACCAAAACCATTACACTAAGGTCGAAAGGCCATAACCATCCACCATGCTCATACAACACATAAAAGCATGTTAAAACACATAATATGATCTTAACATATCATATTATCCATGATCTAATCATAAAATTTTTTTTGACAAAAATCAGAAAAATCAGAATCAAATAAGAAAAACAAGAATCCCTGTTTACGGGAAGTAAACGACGTCAAACGCCTTACAGAAAAACAAGAATCACTATTTACTAGTTGCATGTCATTTTATGTAAGAAACAGAATGGAATTTCTAGTTGTCGAAAAAGTTTTATTTGATTACTTGATGAATTGATTAATATGTAAGTTGTTTGCTAGTTGTAGTTCGAACTTGGGGTTAGTTTTTAAGTAAAATGTATGCATGTCCCTAATAAGAGGTTGCATGTTAGGAATCTAAAAAATTTACTTGGTTATGCTTATGTTTGGTTCGAATTTTTATAAAAAGAAAAGGGGATAAAGTGTTTTCGTGTCGCTATATTTGAATCGATGGCTAATTGCTAAATGTTGAGTATGAAGGGTTTTTAGCACATAAACGCAACAAAAACGTAAATTTAAATCTTAAAAAAAAAACAGAAACCCTCCGCAGGATCCATGCGAAAAATAATATTTAATTCGTAATTCAGTATGTTTACCTTAAGAAGCTTTACGTTAATGGAAAGATGGAGGTCTTTAATAGCGATCCAAGAACGATGAACGGAAATCCCTAGCAGCTGCTCCTCAAGTGTGAAGCACTCCACCGGTATCCACCAAGAGTACAATGTGATGGAGGAGGAAGAGGTTGAGAGAATTAGTTGCCTCCCTCTTGTTCTACTTTAGAATTAGGGTTAATTATTTGAGTTGAGGCAAATAGGGTTTATAATAGTATATTTATAGGCAAATTTTCAGCTGAAAATTTTCCTTAAAATATTATTATTATTATTAACCCTTTAATTGATTATTCTTATTAACCAATTAACTAATAATTAAAACACCTTTTAATCATTAATCCCTATTCTAAACACTTTAGAAAAATAATTCTCTCACTTGATTTAATTTCCAAAATTAAATTCTTAATTAATAATATTAAGAATTAATTAAATCTCATTTAATCAATTATTAAATCTTCTAATTAATTATTTATTTCACAAATAAATAATTACCAGCCATTATTAATTAATTCCTCCACCATTAAATCATTTTCTTTTATGGTGTGACCCTGTAGGTTCAATACTAAGCCGGTAGTAGAAATAAATAATAATAAAATTATTTTATCATTATTTATATAAATTCTCTAATTCATTAAATATGATTAATTAATAAATTAATCATATTTATTCTACATCGTGAGGGATACTTCTCAGCATATCGCGACTATCCGGATAATACGAATTCACTGCTTAGACTACCAAGAACCTATTCAGTGAGTAGTTACCGTACAATCAATTCCTTCTACCATGCAATGTCACGATTAAATACAAGGCATGGAACTTGTGTCAAGCCTATCTTATTTAATCATTTGCTTTCCCATTCACTATGCTTAGTTTATTTAATGTAAATTAGAAACTCTTTTCTAATTTCATTCACTCTGGCCAGAGATTCCTGAACTAGCATAAGTGGATCAGCATTGAACATTTTCTTCCTTCACTGGAAGGGGTAGATCCTTTATTGATCATACACTATCTTCGTGTACAAATTCCTATACCCAATAGAGCCCTTATAATTGTCCCTGGAGATTAAGAACCAAATCAAAGCATAGTTCAGTGTACACAAGATGACTATGATGACCTCAAGTCTAAGGATACTTGTACAACTATCACTATGTGAACAACTGCTGACACGTGAGTAAACTCCATCAGTTGTTCAGCTGTGTGAGTCATGTTCAGTGAACTTATTCTATAATAAGCACCTACATACTAGCTATAGTGTCACCACACAAATGTCTAAGAGAACAGACATCCTTCATAATGAAGCAAGCATAGTACGTACCGATCTTTGCAGATTACTAATTACCAGTTAGTAATTCTACGACCAGGAAATATTTAAGTTTAGAGTTATCATCTTTTAGGTCTCATTATTATGATCTCATCATAATCCATAAAAAGCTTTACTCTAAACTATGGTATATCTTATTTAAACACTTAAATAGATAAAGCCCGCAATAAAACCAGAACAAGTCTTTTTTAATATCAATGAAATCAAAACAGATTACATAAAAGTTATTCCTAAATCATCATACATGATTGGACTTAGGACACATCTCTTTCAATCTCCCACTTGTACTAAAGCCAATCACTCTGGTATCGAATACCCATCTTGTCTTTATGACGATCAAAGTGACTTTAAGAAAGTGGCTTTGTGAGTGGGTCTGCTACATTGTTATGTGTGTCAACTCTCGTGACGTCTCCTCTTTCAATATAATACAAGAAATTTAACCACGCTCCCACTAACCTTTTTGTAGACACATAGTTCATCTATGTTTTTGATAAAACCAAACTCTTTGATTGTCTCATGAAGACGGATGTTCCATCTATGAGAAGCTTACTTTAAACCATATATGGTTCGCAACAGCTTACATACTAGGTGTTCATTTCCCTTGGAAAGAAAACCCTCTGGCTGTATCATATACACTTCCTCTTCAAGTTTCCCATTGAGGAAGGCCGTTTTCACATCCTTTTGCCAGATCTCATAGTCGTAGTAAGCAGCAATCACAAGCAAAATCCGAATTGATTTTAATAGGGCTACAGGCATAAAAGTTTCATCAAAGTCAATTCCTTGCCTTTTTTGAATCCTTTTGCCACGAGCCTAGCCTTATAGGTCTCCACATGCCCATCTGCTCTAATATTTCTTTTGTATACCCACTTGCACCCAATAGGCTTAACACCTTTAGGCGCCTCAACCAGAGTCCATACTTGATTGGTATACATAGATTCCATTTCGGATTTCATGGCACTATGCCATTTCTCTGAGTCAACACTACTCATAGCCTCATTATAAGTCACAGGGTCGTCATCATCAATGATTGACAACTCATTGTCATTCTCAATGACAAGGCCGTAATACCTCTCGTGTTGGCGAGACACTGTCCCTGACCTACGAATGGGCTGTTTCACATAAGGTTGTTCAGTCTGAACAGGTGTTTCCACTTGATCCGTAGTAGTTTGTGCTTCTTGAACTTCATCAAGTTCAATTTTGCTCCCACTGTTTCCTTCAAGGATAAACTGCTTTTTCCACGAAGGTAGCATGTCTGGAGACAAACACCCGATGATCGGTGTAAAAGTAATACCCTAAAGTCTCTTTAGGATATCCCACAAAATTACATTTTACAGATCGAAATTCCAGCTTATCTGGATCAACTTTCTTGACATAAGCTGGACATCCCCAAATCTTAACATGTTTAAGACTCGGTTTCCTTTCTTTCCATATCTTATATGGAGTTTGAGGAACAGATTTGGAAGGCACCTTATTCAGTAAATATGCTGAGGTTTCCAATGCATAACCCCACAGGAATACTGGAAGATTCGCATAGCTCATCATGGACCGAACCATGTCTAATAATGTTCGATTTCTCCTTTCAGATACCCCATTCAACTGTGGAGTATATGGAGGAGTCCACTGGGAGACTATACCATTTTCTTTAAGGTAAGCTAGAAACTCTCCATTCAAGTATTCACCACCTCGATCTGATCGAAGAGTTATAATACTATGTTTGGTTTGTTTCTCCACTTCATACTTATATTCTTTGAACTTTTCAAAGGCTTTAGACTTGTGTTTCATCAAATACACATATCTGAATCTAGATCGATCATCTATGAAAGCAATGAAGTATGAAAATTCACCCATGGCTTGCGTAGACATTGGTCCATATACATCTGTGTGTACCAATCCTAGCAAATCTGCAGCCCTCTCTCCATGTCCACTAAATGGAGATTTGGTCATTTTACCCAATAGACAAGACTCGCATGTAGGATATGATTCAAAATCAAAGGGGTCAAGTAACCCTTCCTTATGCAATATCCGCAGTCTATTTTCACTAATATGACCAAGTCCGCAGTGCCACAAGAAAGTGAGATTTTTATCATCCCTTTTTCTGTTATTAGTATGTTCAATTTGTAGTAAATTATGCTCTACGTCACATATATACAGACCATTGTTTAAAATACCACTTCCATAAAGAACGTTATCTCTAAGAATTGAACATTTATTATTCTGAATAACAAACGAAAATCCAGCCTAGTCTAACATGGAATAGAAATAATATTCCTCACAATCGAGGGAACAAAATAACAATTATTTAGAATAATAGTCTTGCCCGTAGGCATATGTAAATGAAATGATCCTACAGCTTCAGCAGCAACTCTTGCTCTATTTCCCATCCGTAGAATCACCTCCTCTTCTTCAAGAGTCCTAATTCTCTTTAGTCCCTTCAACGAATTGCAAATATGAGAACCACAGGCGGTATCTAATACCCAAGTAGAAATTTGACTTACTGACATATTAACTTCGATCATGAACATACCTGAATCAGAAGCGGTAGTCTCACTACCCTTCTTCTTCTTCAATTCTGCAAGGTAAACCATGTAGTTCCTCTTCCAGTGCCCCACCTTGTTACAGTGAAAGCAAACAGCTTTGCTCTTGGGGTCTTCAGCTTTTGGTGGAACCGGCTTTTTCTCACCTACTTTCTTCTTCTTGGAAGGGTTCTTCTTCCTTTTCTTAGGATTGGAACCTTCACCAATTTGAAGAACAGAAATCTTCTTAGTGGGAAAATTCGATTCCGCAGTCTTCAACATGTTGTGGAGTTCAGGCAGGCTGACATCCAGCTTATTCATGTGAAACTTCACAACAAACTGCGAGAACGAACTCGGAAGTGATTGCAAGACCAAGTCTTGGCTCAGCTCCCCATCCATGGCAAAACCAAGTTGTCCAAGACGTTCAATCAAATTGATCATCTTAAGTACATGGTCATTCACAGATGATCCCTCATGCATCCTACAACCGAACAGTTCCTTTGATATCTCATATAGAGCTGTCCTTCCTGCCACATCATACAACTCTTGTAGATGCATAAGGATAGTGTGAGCATCCATATGCTCATGTTGCTTCTGTAGCTCAATGTTCATGGAAGCCAGCATGATGCATTGAGCAACATTTGCATCATCTATCCACTTATGATACACAACATGTTCATCATTATGTGCATCGCTAGCAGGTTCAGTAGGCTTAGGTGAGTCAAGCACATATTCCGGCTTCTCAACCCTGAGAACAATTCTCAAGTTTCGAATCCAGTCAGCAAAATTAGGACCAGTCAACTTGTGAGCATCTAGTATACTCCAGAGTGATAGTGCAGAAAACATAACGAATATAGTAAATCTGTAAATGATGAACACATAACAACACTTAGCAAATATTCAATTTCATTTCAAGACACTATATGAATCGGGTCTTTCTTCATAAGTGGCTCCAACTAGTTTATCTAATTTATACAACCCCTAAGTGAAAATTAAGCATTCATAATGCTAGTGGGAATAGGGATCCTACATTCCATCACGCAACCTCGGTTGTAGCACGAAACGTCATGTGATGTTCAATAGGCAGACAACTCTTGTCAATTACATCTTATGTTATTCCCTAATAAAACTTTAGCCTCTTGAATAATTGAGTCACGTCTGTAGCACGACAAACTCAATATTCTAAGTCAAGTCTAACCCAACATTTCGTACAATTGAATCAGTATCCAACGGCCCACGACTGTAGCACGTAACGACCTTTAGATTCTAATTCAATGTACACATCTCTATGTAATAGACAAGTATTTCTTATTTCAAAATCAAAGCCCTCGGCTGTAGCACGAAACGACAATGACTTAAAAATAAGAACCACTTTCTACCATGTTGGAAGGCTATGACCGACACAAGCCCGTTGTGTCATTGGCCAATTACTACTTGATATTATTTATTTTAGAGGGATTATATTATGTTACAATCATAATCATATTATAAAGATATTCTTCCTTTTAAATTAAATATTTTAAATCAATAATCGATAATCAGATGATTCCCAGATCGGGGGGAGCATTGTCAAGAGGCGTCACTTAATACCCCTTTCTTACAGATAGAAATCTGCTTTTAACAGAATCATCCTTTCTCTCAATATTAAAAATTCATATTTAATTACGTGTTTCATAAACAAAAGAATCTCATGATTGTATTCATAATATTATTGTTTAGGCAATAAACGATTCCTATTCTAGATTTTCTAGAGCACGCCTTATATTGATTTAAGTTCACCTAAATCTATCATCACACAGTAAACATAGGCATATATCTCATATATAAAAATTAAATAAACAAGTAAATGTAAAGTGCAATAAAGTAAATATGTTTGGTTATGGCCCCATCCTATGTGATCTTTATCAAGCTCATGATAAAGATCAAGGTCAATCTAATATGGTGACGGAAATAAATACAACTACTTATTACATAAGTCTTCTTCTTTGTTTAGACTTCTTGTATGCCTCGTCTTCTTCTTTGTATCACCTCCATTGGATAGCCTTCTTGAGTCTTCAATTACATTACATAGATTGAAAGTAAAACTAATCTAATGAACTTACAAGAATAACTCGAGTTACATTCGAGATTTATGATTACAAAGATTGACGACATGCAAGTCGTATTTAAAACCAAAACCAAAACCATTACACTAAGGTCGAAAGGCCATAACCATCCACCATGCTCATACAACACATAAAAGCATGTTAAAACACATAATATGATCTTAACATATCATATTATCCATGATCTAATCATAAATTTTTTTTTGACAAAAATCAGAAAAATCAGAATCAAATCGGAAAAACAAGAATCCCTGTTTACGGGAAGTAAACGACGTTAAACGCCTTACAGAAAAACAAGAATCACTATTTACTAGTTGCATGTCATTTTATGTAAGAAACAGAATGGAATTTCTAGTTGTCGAAAAAGTTTTATTTGATTACTTGATGAATTGATTAATATGGAAGTTGTTTGCTAGTTGTAGTTCGAACTTGGGGTTAGTTTTTAAGTAAAATGTATGCATGTCCCTAATAAGAGGTTGCATGTTAGGAATCTAAAAAATTTACTTGGTTATGCTTATGTTTGGTTCGAATTTTTATAAAAAGAAAAGGGGATAAAGTGTTTTCGTGTCGCTATATTTGAATCGATGGCTAATTGCTAAATGTTGAGTATGAAGGGTTTTTAGCACATAAATGCAACAAAAACGTAAATTTAAATCTTAAAAAAAACAGAAACCCTCCGCAGGATCCATGCGAAAAATAATATTTAATTCGTAATTCAGTATGTTTACCTTAAGAAGTTTTACATTAATGGAAAGATGGAGGTCTTTAATAGCGATCCAAGAACGATTAACGGAAATCCCTAGCAGCTGCTCCTCAAGTGTGAAGCACTCCACCGGTATCCACCAAGAGTACAATGTGATGGAGGAGGAAGAGGTTGAGAGAATTAGTTGCCTCCGTCTTGTTCTACTTTAGAATTAGGGTTAATTATTTGAGTTGAGGCAAATAGGGTTTATAATAGTATATTTATAGGCAAAATTTTCAGCTGAAAATTTTCCTTAAAATATTATTATTATTAACCCTTTAATTGATTATTCTTATTAACCAATTAAATAATAATTAAAACACCTTTTAATCATTAATCCCTTTTCTAAACACTTTAGAAAAATAATTCTCTCACTTGATTTAATTTCCAAAATTAAATTCTTAATTAATAATATTAAGAATTAATTAAATCTCATTTAATCAATTATTAAATCTTCTAATTAATTATTTATTTCACAAATAAATAATTACCAGCCATTATTAATTAATTCCTCCACCATTAAATCATTTTCTTTTATGGTGTGACCCTGTAGGTTCAATACTAAGCCGGTAGTAGAAATAAATAATAATAAAATTATTTTATCATTATTTATATAAATTCTCTAATTCATTAAATATGATTAATTAATAAATTAATCATATTTATTCTACATCGTGAGGGATACTTCTCAGCATATCGCGACTATCCGGATAATACGAATTCACTGCTTAGAATACCAAGAACCTATTCAGTGAGTAGTTATCGTACAATCAATTCCTTCTACCCTGCAATGTCACGATTAAATACAAGGCATGGAACTTGTGTCAAGCCTATCTTATTTAATCATTTGCTTTCCCATTCACTATGCTTAGTTTATTTAATGTGAATTAGAAACTCCTTTCTAATTTCATTCACTCTGGCCAGAGATTCCTGAGCTAGCATAAGTGGATCAACATTGAACATTCTCTTCCTTCACTGGAAGGGGTAGATCCTTTATTGATCATACACTATCTTCGTGTACAAATTCCTATACCCAATAGAGCCCTTATAATTGTCCATGGAGACTAAGAACTAAACCAAAGCATAGTTCAGTGTACTCAAGATGACTATGATGACCTCAAGTCTAAAAATACTTGTACAACTATCACTATGTGAACAACTGCTGACACGTGAGTGAACTCCATCAGTTGTTCAGCTGTGTGAGTCATGTTCAGTGAACTTATTCTATAATAAGCACCTAAATACTAGCTATAGTGTCACCACACAAATGTCTATGAGAACAGACATCCTTCATAATGAAGCAAGCATAGTATGTACCGATCTTTGCGGATTACTAATTACCAGTTAGTAATCCTACGACCAGGAAATATTTAAGTTTAAAGTTATCATCTTTTAGGTCTCATTATTATGATCTCATCATAATCCATAAAAAGCTTTACTCTAAACTATGGTATATCTTATTTAAACACTTAAATATATAAAGCCCGCAATAAAACCAAAATAAGTCTTTTATTAATATCAATGAAATCAAAACAGATTACATAAAAGTTATTCCTAAATTATCATACATGATTGGACTTAGGACACATCTCTTTCAGAGTTTAGTTATGCTATTAAGGGTGTACGAGTATATCGTAATACATGCTGTGTGAATATGGTCGAGTATATGCTTTAAGGGTTATTGCGAATTGGGGTAATCGTTAGGCGTTCTGAGAAATATCGAGTGTTGAGTGAGTTGCTAATTAGGGATTCTTTTTTGGATTGTAGATTCTGATACCAGAGGCATTCAGGCACGACAAGGGAAAGGAATCTTAGGTGGCAGTAGCTCAGTACCTGTTAAGCAGGAAAGCGATTTAAGGCAAGTAACTCTGCTTTCTCTTGTGAACTGTTTATAGAGAGGAAATTATTGATGCCATGATTAAATAGAGGATTTTTATTAAAATTGTGATATACTTGTTATTATTATGAAAAACCCAGATATTGTTCTTATGACAACTTGTTATCAACCTTGTTCAATCCTTTATAGTAACCTTGTTGATTTGTACCCTGATTACCTTATTATTCCCTTCATTATCTCATGATCTCGTAAACCGTAATAGAACCTTTATGAATTCAATTACATAATGTGTTGATCTGTTAGATATATTTGTGATGTCATATCTAATCTGATTTGTTTAGTTTCAGAACTTATTATCAGAACTTAACTGGAAATTAGAACTTACTGAAGACAGGAAGTTATCAGAACTTAAGGCGTCAGAATTTATATCAGTACTTAATTGCGGGTAAACTTCAGATAAGGAAAGTAGCTGATTTACAGGAGAGGATCTGGACTAAACAAGTAAAGATATGCATGAAGAATTGGACAGCTATAGGACTGCAATAGATAATCTCTGATTGATGTATTCTAGGAAACAAAATCATTATCATATCAATTAGGAGATATCTTGTAACTGTGTGGTATATAAACACAGATTAGGGTTTACACTATATGTGTTATCATTCACGAGAATATTATTTATTGTAACCCTAGCAGCTCTTAGTGATATCATACATCACTGAGAGAGTAGATTCAACATAATGTAACAGAGTTTAATATATTGAATAAACTTGTTTTCTGTTACATACTTGTGTTTATAATCAAATTGATTGTAGATACTATATTCAACCCCCTTCTATAGTATCATTGAAGCCTAACAAGTGGTATCAGAGCCAATCTGTTAAGCTTACAAACAGTTAAGATCCAAACAAATAATCAATCATGTCTGATCAAGCACAAATACTAGACCCTCAAGAACCTGCAAAGGTTCAACCCATTCAAAACACCAGTAGATATGAAACCATCAGGGTTCCTATGCTCAGAGTGTCTGTGTAACAGCCCGCACTTCCGGACCATTAATTCTAAACCAAAACTAAAATAAAATACAATTTACTAATATGAAAATCTATTACAATGGTGACTATTACAAAAGCGCAGCTAAAAGCGGAAGTACAACAGTTAATATGCCCCAATTCCAAGTCCTCGAACACCAACGATTTTCAACTCGAATTTTATGATGAAACCTGAAATTGAAAGTAATGAGCTATACAGCCCAACAAGAAACCGATCGATCCAACTAGTAGGCCAAGTAATATATACACATATAACAAAATACATAATTTATACAATACGATATTTGAAACAAACACTTTCGATACACATTCTTATTCTTATTCTTATTCGATACATACGATACACATAACACATAAACAACAATAATTCAAAATCCATAATTCATGCCACGACCACTACAACCCGGTGATAACGGTCCTAAATTTTCATAAAACTGTCACTACAATCCGGTGACTGCGGTCCTAAGTTCTTATTCGATATTTTTACAAACCATGGCATAAATTAGAGATCCAAAATTACCGTTGGCTCACAACACATATACAACAATACATATACTATAGCACATAGTACTTTCAAATAGATTATCACATAGCCCAGGTTTTGATAATCAAATAGACACACATAATACGCAATTTTGAAAACACTAGTGAGATCGATCGAAAACTTACCTCAAAATTTGGCCAGATCTGAATATAGCCTTTTTGACCCTCTAAACGATGTTATCTTGAAAAACATAAAACCAAGAAAGTTATAGAGAACGAAAAGATCTTTCCGAAAAGTCCAGAATCACTGAATTCTGACTTACAATGAATTTTCTACGAATTTTACAAGACTGCTGATTTATGAAGAAAAGCCCCTACGAATTTTGATATTAAAAATGAGGAAAACGAATAGAATCTATTTATAATGATACAAAACACTATATATTAATCTACAGGTTATTCATATTATAATTGGATCCAAATTTTAGGCCCATTAGTCTAATCGAAATTTTAAATCCTAGTCCTTATCTAATATTAATACTTTTATTCTATTATTCTATTATTAATCTAATTTCTAAAAATTACGGGATATTACATACTACCCTCCTTAAAAAGAATTTGGTCCCCAAATTCACAACAATCCTAAAGTTCGAGACACATCTACCCCATATACCCCCGGATCTACCAAAGGTCAAACTATTGTCCACAAGATCGAAACCAAGGGAATGTACTAGTCTCATACCTAATACACTCCAAAGAACAGCCTGCTCTTGATACCAACTGAGACAGCCCGCACTTCCGGACCATTAATTCTAAATTGAAAACTAATACAAAATACAACTTACTAATATGAAAATCTATTACAATGATGACTATTACAAAAGCGCAGCTAAAAGCGGAAGTACAACAGTTAATATGCCCCAATTCCAAGTCCTCGAACTCCAACGATTTTCAACTCGAATCTTATGATGAAACCTGAAATTGAAAGTAATGAGCTATACAGCCCAACAAGAAACCAATCGATCCAACTAGTAGGCCAAGTAACATATACACATATAATAAAATACATAATTTATACGATACGATATTTGAAATAAATACTTTCGATACACATTCTTATTCTTATTCTTATTCGATACATACGATACACATAACACATAAACAACAATAATTCAAAATCCATAATTCATGCCATGACCACTACAACCCGGTGATAACGGTCCTAAATTTTCATAAAACTGTCACTACAATCCGGTGACTGCGTTCCTAAGTTCTTATTCGATATTTTTACAAACCATGGCATAAATTAGAGATCCAAAATTACCGTTGGCTCACAACACATATACAACAATACATATACTATAGCACATAGTACTTTCAAATAGATTATCACATGGCCCATGTTTTGATAATCAAATAGACACACATAATACGCAATTTTGAAAACACTAGTGAGATCGATCGAAAACTTACCTCAAAATTTGGCCAGATCTGAATATAGCCTTTTTGACCCACTAAACGACGTTATCTTGAAAAACATAAAACCAAGAAAGTTATAGAGAACGAAAAGATCTTTCTGAAAAGTACAGAATCACTGAATTGTGACTCACAATGAATTTTCTACGAATTTTACAAGACTGCTGATTTATGAAGAAAAGCCCCTACGAATTTTGATATTAAAAATGAGAAAAACGAATAAAATCTATTTATAATGATACAAAACCCTATATATTAATCTACAGGTTATCCATATTATAATTGGATCCAAATTTTAGGCCCATTAGTCTAATCGAAATTTTAAATCCTTGTCCTTATCTAATTTTAATACTTTTATTCTATTATTCTATTATTAATCTAATTTCTAAAAATTACGGGATATTACATACTACCCTCCTTAAAAAGAATTTGGTCCCCAAATTCACAACAATCCTAAAGTTCGAGACACATCTACCCCATATACCCCCTGATCTACCAAAGGTCAAACTATTGTCCACAAGATCGAAACCTAGGGAACGTACTAGTCTCATACCTAATACACTCCAAAGAACAGCCTGCTCTTGATACCAACTGAGACAGCCCGCACTTCCGGACCATTAATTCTAAATCGAAAACTAATACAAAATACAATTTACTAATATGAAAATCTATTACAATGATGACTATTACAAAAGCGCAGCTAAAAGCGGAAGTACAACAGTTAATATGCCCCAATTCCAAGTCCTCGAACTCCAACGATTTTCAACTCGAATCTTATGATGAAACCTGAAATTGAAAGTAATGAGCTATACAGCCCAACAAGAAACCAATCGATCCAACTAGTAGGCCAAGTAACATATACACATATAACAAAATACATAATTTATACGATACGATATTTGAAACAAACACTTTCGATACACATTCTTATTCTTATTCTTATTCGATACATACGATACACATAACACATAAACAACAATAATTCAAAATCCATAATTCATGCCACGACCACTACAACCCGGTAATAACGGTCCTAAATTTTCATAAAACTGTCACTACAATCCGGTGACTGCGGTCCTAAGTTCTTATTCGATATTTTCACAAACCATGGCATAAATTAGAGATCCAAAATTACCGTTGGCTCACAACACATATACGACAATACATATACTATAACACATAGTACTTTTAAATAGATTATCACATAGCCCATGTTTTGATAATCAAATAGACACGCAAAATACGCAATTTTGAAAACACTAGTGAGATCGTTCGAAAACTTACCTCAAAATTTGACCAGATATGAATATAGTCTTTTTGCCCCTCTAAACGACGTTATCTTGAAAAACATAAACCAAGAAAGTTGTAGAGAACGAAAAGATCTTTCCGAAAAGTCTAGAATCACTGAATTCTGACTCACGATGAATTTTCTACAAATTTTACAAGACTACTGATTTATGAAGAAAAGCCCCTACGAATTTTGATATTAAAAACGAGGAAAACGAATAGAATCTATTTATAATGATACAAAACCCTATATCTTAATCTACAGGTTATCCATATTAGAATTGGATCCAAATTATAGGCCCATTAGTCTAATCGAAATTTTAAATCCTAGTCCTTATCTAATTTTTATACTTTTTATACTTTTTATTCTATTATTTTATTATTAATCTAATTCTAAAAATTACGGGATATTACAGTCTGAGTACCCTCTATGGAGTGTGAAGATGGCCATATTTCTGGAAGCTACAGATCCAGAATATTTAGACAGAATTTATGATGGTCCACACAAGCCCAAAAAGCTTTCTGTTGCAGTTGGGAATGAACCATAGAAGATGATTCCCAAAGAAAAGAGAGAACTTACCACTGAAGACATCTCTTCACTAGGAAAGGATGCAAAAGTAAGACACTTACTTCATAGTGCACTTGACAATGTCATGTCAAATAGGGTGATTGGATGCAAGACTGCAAAAGAAATCTAGGATGCATTGGAAGTGAGATGTCAAGGAATCAATGCCATCAAAAAGAACAGGAAGACAATACTCATACAGGAGTATGGGCACTTTGACTCAAAATCTGATGAGTAACTAACTGATAGATATGACAGATTCAAAAAGCTGTTGAATGATCTGTCACTAGTGGATAAGGAGTATGATCCAGAAGATTTAAATCTGAAATTCCTACTAGCTCTTCCTGAAAAGTGGGATTTAAAAGCTACTACAATAAGAGACAACTATGAACTTGCTGATATGTCACTTGATGAAATCTATGGGATGCTCAAGACTCATGAACTTGAGATGGAGCAAAGAAAGAAGAGGCATGGAGGGAAGTCTAAGATAGTTGCTTTAAAGGATGAAGAAAAGCCAATTGTCTCTAGGAAGGCAAAAGGAAAGGCTCTCATCATACAGTCTGATTCAGAGTCATCAGATTCTGATGATGATGATTCAGAACAGGAAAATTTATCTGATGTGGATGTTGATGCATAGATGATGCAACTGTGTGCTCTTATGTTGAAGGGTATCATAAAGATATCCTACAAGAAATTTAAAAAGGGTAAGAAGTTTTCCAGGAAAGGTGGAAGTTCTGACAAGAAAGGGTTTAGAAAGACTGAAGGCAAATGAGGAAAGTCTGACAGAGGAGATAACTCAAATGTCAAATGCTACAATTATGGTGAAAGAGGCCACATCTCTCCTGATTGCAAGAAAGGAAAAGGTGATAAAGGCCAAACACTGATCATAAAGAAGAAAAATTGGGTAGACACTTCAGAATCTGAAGAAGAGCTGAATTATGCCTTAACGGCGAATGCTGATAGCAGTTATGATGCTGCTAAACTAGAGTTACCTCTATCAACTCTTGCTTTTAATACAGAAGATATTACTGAGTTGAGATTATTTCCGAAAAACATTTATATTAGCTATAGAGATCAGACTTTAGAGAATGAAAGATTAAAATCTAAAAATTTAAAGTACAAAAACAGAAATAGCTATCTTGAAGAAGAGTTAGTCAAGATGAACACTATTCTGACAGAGAGAGATAATGCTGTGTATGTTAAGAATGAATTGCTTAAACAAAATGATTATCTAAAATCTGAATTAGAAAAAGAAAGAGAAATCATCAGGACTTGGACTAACTCAGGCAAAACAACTCAGAATATTCTAAGTAGTGGAAACTGGAAAGAGGGGTTAAGTTATAAAGATGGTAAAAGTGAGAAAGAGACTTTGCCAATTAAGCCAAAGGTAAATCCTGTTAAATTTGTTGCAAAAACTGTTGTGTCTGATTCTGAAGAGAAGAAAGACTCTAAAACAGAAGTCAAAGAAAAGTCAACTTCTGACAAATTAAAACAGGATAAACCAGCTTCGGTAAACATTGGCTTAATGACAAAGAAGCAGCTTAAGTATAAGCTGAAAGAGATTAAAAATGTGAACAAGGTAAAGAAAGCTAGGAAAAATAGGAATGGAAAGGAAGGTGTGAATAAAAGTAATAATTAAATGCCTGTTCCTAATGCTCCTAGAAAAAAATGCTATAATTGTAGAAACTCTAACCATCTTGCTTCGTTTTGTAGGAAAAATAAAGATACAAACTCTTTACCTCCTAGATCAGGAGTTAAGAGTTGGTCTGTTAGGTTTAAACCATAAAATCCTTATTTTCATTGTGGTAGTTTATGGCATTCTATTTATACTTGTAAGAAATATCATAGTTTGTATTATGATTATTATGAAATAAAACCTTCTTTAAAGAAAGTTAGTGTAATTCCTTCTAGTGTAAATTATGATGCAAAGTCTGATATAAAGTCTGATAAAAAGCATGTTAGCATAAACTCTGAAACTAAATCCGCTGCAAATGCTAACAAACTTAACAAGACCAAAGGATCCAAGCAAGTCTGGGTCCTTAAAACTAATCAATAGTGGTCTTTGTGATTGCAGGGTAACAGGAAAAACATCCTGGTTCTGGACAATGGATGTTCAGGACATATGACTGGAAATAAAGCCCTGCTATCAGACTGTGTGGAAAAAGCTGGCCCGGGAGTTTTTTATGGAGATGGCAACATGGGAAAGACTCTGGGATATGGCAATATCAATCTTGGGAATGTCATAATTGATTTAGTAGCTTTTATCTTTGGACTTAAACACAATCTGCTAAGTGTGAGTCAAATCTGTGACAGAGGTTATCATGTGGATTTCTTTGAAGAACATTGGGAAGTTGTAAGTAATTCTACAGGCAAAGTGGTTCTGAAAGGTTACAGACATGGTAATATATATGAAGCCAGACTTTCAACAAATTCTGATGGTTATGCAATCTGTCTGTTAAGCAGAGCATCAATTGAAGAAAGCTGGAATTGGCACAAGAGACTCTCTCATTTAAATTTCAACAACATAAATGAGCTAGTAAAGAAAGATCTTGTGAGAGGACTGCCAAAATCAATATTTGCTCCTGATGGTCTTTGTGACTCATATCAAAAGGCAAACCAAAGAAAATCTTCATTCAAGAGCAAAACTGAATCCTCAATTCTTGAGCCTTATCACTTACTGCATGTTGATCTATTTGGTCCAGTCAATGTCATGTCTATTGCAAAGAAGAAATATGCTATGTTTATAGTGGATGAGTTCACAAGATAAACATGGGTGTATTTCTTGCACAAGAAGAATGAAACTGCATCTACTCTAACTGATCATGTCAGACAGCTGGATAAGTTAGTCAAAGATTCTGTTAAAATACTAAGAAATAATAATGGCACTGAGTTTAAGAATTCAATCATGGAAGAGTTCTACAAAGAGCAAGGAATAAAGTAGGAATTTTCTGCACCTGGAACTCCACAGCAGAATGGAGTTATAGAAAGAAAGAACATGACTCTTATTGAAGCTGCATAAACTATGCTTGATGAAGCAAAGCTACCAACCTATTTTTGGGCTGAAGCTGTGCAGACTGCTTGTTTTACATAGAATGCTACACTCATAAGCAAGAATGGAAAACACCATATGAGATGGTGAAGAAAAAGAAGCCAAATCTGAAATACTTTCATGTATTTGGATGCAAGTGTTTTATTCTTAAGACTCATCCTGAACAGCTGTCAAAATTTGATCTAAAAGCTGATGAAGGAATTTTTGTTGGATATCCACTTTCCACAAAAGCCTTCAGAGTCTACAATTTAAGAACAAGGGTTGTCATGGAATCTATCAATGTATCTTTTGATGATAAAAAGATTACTGGACTTGAAGATTTCAGTGGTAATGATCAGCTGAGATTTAAAAATGAAGATGTAAATTCTGATTCTGTAAATTCTGATGACCTAAATCGTGATCCTGTAAGTTCTGACGGGTAAAATTCTGATGTTATTGAAACTGTGGTAACTGCTCCAAAGGAAAGTGCACCTGTTAAGGGGGAGCAAGCTGATGATCATACCATATCTAAAGACTCTCAAGAAGTATCGGAACTAGTCACTGGCTCTTCAAGTTCTAATTCATCAAGTTCTGATGAGCCAAATTCTGACAATTCTGGAAAATCTAATTCTTCAATTCCTGAAGGATCCAACTCAAATTCTGGAATCTCAGAGAGCATCAGAAAATGCTGATGGAGACAGCATGGATTATATGGGAGGATCCAGTTCTAGAGATAAACTTCCAACTGTAAGGAAGTGGACTAAATCATACACACCTGACTTAATAATTGGAGATCCTGAAGCAGGTGTTAGAACTAGAACAATAACAACAACAAATGAATATCTCTATCATTCCTTTCTATCTCAGACTGAACCAAAGAAAGTGAAAGAAGCTCTTCAAGTTGCTGATTGGGTGCAAGCAATGCAGGAAGAGTTAAATGAATTTAAAAGAAATAAAGTCCGGACCCTAGTACCAAGTCCAATGGACAGATCAATTGTTGGTACAAAATGGGTGTTCAGAAACAAAACTGACAGTGATGGCATAATTACAAGAAACAAAGCAAGGCTGGTTGCTAAAGGTTACTCTCAACATGAGGGTATTGACTATGATGAAACATTTTCTCCAGTTACTAGATTGGAAGCCATAAGAATATTTTTGGCTTACGCTGCTCACAAGAAGTTTAAAGTCTTTCAAATGGATGTGAAAAGTGCTTTTCTCAATGGAGAATTGGAAGAAGAGGTATATGTTGAACAACCTCCAGGCTTTGTAGAACCAAAATTTCTAAATCATGTCTACAGGCTTGATAAAGCACTTTATGGCCTTAAGCAAGCTCCTAGAGCATGGTATGAGACTCTGACTCAATTCCTTCTGGAAAGTGGATTACACAGAGGCATAATTGACAAGACTGTTGGATTTTTAAACGCAGCGGGGCATAGAAAAACACTTTTACACATACAAAATCCAAATAAAAGCCTATAAATCATGAATAAAAATTCGAGGGATCGAATCCAACCTTTAAAATAATTCGGAGACAACGATCAGAGATCCTTAGCAGTTGCTCCTCAAGTGTGAAGCACTCCACCGGTATCCACCAAGAAAACGATGTTAAGGAGGAGGAAGGAGGTGGAGAGAATTGGGTTTTCCAAACTTTTTGGGTTTTCAGGTTCAAATAAATTTAGGGTCTATAATAGTGTATTTATAGGCAAAATTTTTAGCTGAAATTTTCCCATAAATATTATTATTATTATCCCATTTATTATTCTTATTAATAATTGAAATACCTTTTAATTATTAATCCTTTTTCTAAACACTTTAGAAATAATTCTCTCTCTTGATTTAATTTCCAAAAATTAAACCCTTTAATTAATAATATTAAGAACTTTTCTTAATTAATTTATAATCAATTAAATCTCATTTAATCAATTATTAAATTTTCCAATTAAATATTTATTTCATAAATAAATAATTATCAGCCATTATTAATTAATTCCTCCACCATTAAATCATTCTCTTTTTATGGTGTGACCCTGTAGGTTCAATATTAAGCCGGTAGTAGAAATAAATAATAATAAAACTATTTTATCATTATTTATATAAATTCTCTAATTTATTAAATATGATTAATTAATTAATCACATTTATTCTACATCGTGAGGGATACTTCTCAGCATATCGCGACTATCCGGATAATATGAATTCACTGCTTAGAATACCAAGAACCTATTCAGTGAATAATTACCGTACAATAAACTCCTTCTACCCTACAATATCCCGATTAAATACAAGGCATGGATCTCGTGTCAAGCCTATCTAATTCAATCACTTGCTTACCATTTACTATGCGTAGTTCTATGCAAATTAGAAACTCCTTTCTAATTTCATTTACTCTGGCCAGAGATTCCTGAACTAGCATAAGTGGATCAGCCTTGAACATTCGCTTCCTTCACTGGAAGGGGTAGATCCTTTATTGATCATACACTATCTTCGTGTACAAATTCCTATACCCAGAAGAGCCCTAATAATTGTCCCTGGAGACTAAGAACTAAACCAAAGAATAGTTCAGTGTACACAAGATGACTATATGACCAGGAACTATTTAAGTTTAGAGTTATCATCTTTTTAGGTCTCACTATTATGATCTCATCATAATCCATAAAAAGCTTTACTCTAAACTATGGTATATCTTATTTAAACACTTAAATAGATAAAGCCCGTAATAAAAACAAAACAAGTCTTTTATTAATATCAATGAAATCAAAACAGATTACATAAAAGTTATTCCTAAATCCTCATACATGATTGGACTTAGGACATATTCCTTTCAATCTCCCACTTGTACTAAAGCCAATCACTCTGGTATCTAATACCCATCTTGTCTTTATGACGATCAAAGTGACTTTCATAAAGTAGCTTTGTGAGTGGGTCTGCTATGTTGTTATGTGTGTCAACTCTAATTCAATACAATACAAGAAATGTTACCGCGCTCCCACTAACCCTTTTATAGACGCATGGTTCATCTACGTTTTTGATAAAATCAAACTCTTTGAGTGTCTCATCGAAACGAATGTTCCATCTTTTGAGAAGCTTGCTTTAACCACATATGGTTCGCAGCAGCTTACACACTAGGTTTTTATTTCTCTTGGAAAGAAAACCATCTGTCTATTTGCCAGATCTTATAGTCGTAGTAAGCAGCATTCGCAAGCAAAATCCGAACTGATTTTAACAGGGCTACAGGTAAAAAGTTTCATCAAAGTCAATCCATTGCCTTTGTTTGAATCCTTTTGCCACAAGCCTGGCCTTAAAGGTCTCCACCTGGCCATCTGCTCTAATCATTCTTTCGTATACCGTATACATAGATTCCATTCCGGATTTCATGGCACTATGCCATTTCTCTGAGTCAACACTACTCCTAGCCTCATTATAGGTTATTGGGTCATCATCATCAATGATCGACAACTCATTGTCATTCTCAATGACAAGGCCATATTACCTCTCAGGTTGGCGAGACACTCTCCCTGACCTACGAATGGGCTATTCCACAAAAGTTTGTTCAGTCAGAACAGGTGTTTCCACTTGATCCGTAGTAGTTTGTGCTTCTTGAACTTCATCAAGTTCAATTTTGCTCCCACTGTTTCCTTCAAGGATAAACTCCTTTTCCAAGAAGGTAGCGTGTCTGGAGATAAACACCCGATGATCGGTGTAAAAGTAATACCTTAAAGTCTCTTTAGGATATCCCACAAAACTACATTTTACGGATCGATATTCCAGCTTATCTGGGTCAACTTACTTGACATAAGCTGAACATCCCCAAATCTTAACGTGTTTAAGACTCAGTTTCCTTACTTTCCATATCTCATACGGAGTTTGAGGAACAGATTTGGAAAGCACCTTATTCAGTAAATATGCTGAGGTTTCCAATGCATAACCCCGTAGGAATACTGGAAGATTTGCATAGCTCATTATGGACCAAACTATGTCTAACAAAGTTCGATTTCAACTTTCAGATACTAATCTGGATGAGTCCACTGGGAGACTATACCATTTACTTTGAGATAATCCAGAAATACTCCATTAAAGTATTCACCACCTCGATCTAATCGAAGAATTATAATACTATGTTTGGTTTATTTCTCCACTTCATACTTATACTCTTTAAACTTTTCAAAGGCTTCAGACTTGTGTTTCATCAAACACATATCTGAATCTAGATCTATCATCTATGAAAGTAATGAAGTATGAAAATTCACCCATGGCTTGCTTAGACATTGGTCCACATACATCTGTGTGTACCATTCCTAGCAAATTTGCAGTCCTCTCTCCATGTCTACTAAATGGAGACTGCAGTGCCACTATAAAGTGAGATTTTCATCATCCCTTTTCTTTTATTAGTTTGTTCAATCTGAAGTAAATTATGTCACATATATACAGACCATTATTTAAAGCACCACGTCCATAAAGAATATTATCTCTAAGAATAGAACATTCATTATTCTCAATAATAAATGAAAATCCAGCCAAGTCTAACATGGGAATAATATTCCTCACAATCGAGGGAACAAAATAACAATTATTTGAAACAATAGTCTTGCCCGTAGGCCTATGTAAATGAAATGATTCTACATCTTCAGCAGCAACTCTTGCTCCATTTCCATCAGTAGAATCACCTCCTCTTCCTCAAGAGTCCTACTTCTCCTTGGTCCCTGCAATAAATTGCAGATTTGAGAACCACAGGCGGTATCTAATACCCAAGTAGAAATTTGATTTAATGACATATTCATTTCTATCATGAACATACCTGAATCAGAAGTGGTAGTCTCACTACCCTTCTTCTTCTTCAATTCTGCAAGGTAAACCTTGCAGTTCCTCTTCCAGTGCCCCCACCTTGTTACAGTGAAAGCAAACAACTTTGCTCTTGGGGTCTTCAGCTTTTGGTGGAACCGACATTTTCTCACCTACTTTCTTCTTCTTGGAAGAGTTCCTCTTCCTTTTCTTAGGATTGGAACTTTCACCAATTAGAAGAACAGAACTCTTCTTAGGGGGAAAATTCGATTCCGCAATCTTCAACATGTTGTGGAGTTCAGGCAGGCTGACATCCAACTTATTCATGTGAAAGTTCACAAAAAACTGCGAGAACGAACTCGGAAGCGATTGCAAGACCAAGTCTTGGCTCAGCTCCCCATCCATGGAAAAACCAAGTTGTCCAAGACGTTCAATCAAATTGATCATCTTAAGTACATGGTCATTCACAGATGATCCCTCAGACATCCTACAACCGAACAACTCCTTCGATATCTCATATCGAGCTGTCCTCCCTGCCACATCATACAACTCTTGTAGATGCATTAGGATAGTGTGAGCATCCATATGCTCATGTTGCTTCTGTAGCTCAATGTTCATGGAAGCTAGCATGATGCATTGAGCAACATTTGCATCATCTATCCACTTACGATACACAACATGTTCATCATTATGTGCATCACTAGCAGGTTCAGTAGGCTTAGGTGAGTCAATCACGTATTCCAGTTCTCAATCCTGAGAACAATTCTCAAGTTTCGAAGCTAGTCAGCATAATTAGGACCAGTCAATTTGTGAGCATCCAATATGCTCCTGAGTGATAGTGCAGAAGACTTAATGTATATTGTAAATCTATAAATGATAAACACATAACAACACTCAGCAAATATTCGATTTCATTTCATAACACTATATGAATCGGGTCTTTATTCATAAGTGGCTCCCACTAGTTTTCCTAATTTATTCAACCCCCTACATGAAAAATTAAGCATTCATAATGTTAGTGGGAATAGGGATCCTACATTCTATTACACAACCCCGGCTGTGGCACGAAACGCCATGTAATGTTCAATAGGCAGACAACTCTTGTCAATTACATCTAATGTTATTCCCTAATCAAACTTTAGCCTCTTGAATAATTGAGTCACGGCTGTGGCACGACAAACTCAATATTCTAAGTCAAGTCTAACCCAACATTCCGTACAATTGAATCAGTCCCCAAAGGCCCACGACTGTGGCACGTAACGACCTTTAGATTCTTATTCAATGTACACATCTCTATGTAATAGACAAGTATTTCTTATTTCGAAATCAAAGCCCTCGGCTGTGGCACGAAACGATAATGATTCAAAAATAAGAACTACTTTTCTATCATGTTGGAAGGCTATGACCGACACAAGCCCGTTGTGTCATTGACCAATTACTACATGATATTATTTAATTTTAGAGGGATTATATTACGTTACAATCATAATCATATTATAAAGAGATTCTTCCTTTTAAATTAAATATTTCAAATCAATAATCAATAATCATATGATTCCCAGATCGGGTGGAGCATTGTCAAGAGGCGTCACTTAATAACCCTTTCTTACAGATAGAAATCTGTTGTTGACAGAATCATCCTTTCTCTCATATCGAAAATTCATATTCAATTACGTGTTTCATAAACACAAGAATCTCATGATTGTATTCATAATATTATTATTAAGGTTATGAAACAATTTCACTATACTAGGTTGTCTAACAAACGCCTTATGTTTATTTAAGTTCACCTAAATCTATCATCGCATGATAAACTAAGCATATATCACATATATCAACATGAATAAACATCAAGGTAGGCATGTTACATCATCTAGCACATTAGTCTAAGCATCATACATCTCTATGTATCACATGAAGCATTTAAAAGCAACTAAAACAGTCAAAAAACAGCTTTAAAACACTTCATGGAAATATAAACAGTTCAAAACTTTTATATAAACTAAAATTGATCACTCCATTAGATCCGTCTCGGAAAAACGAATCCAACGGTATATTGCACGCCCAAAACGGAGTTACGAAACTCTCAGAAAATCAATTTAAAATCAACAGACGGGCTGTAACGCATTACAGGAACGCGTTACAGGACCTGTAACGCATTCCGGTGATGCGTTACACCCCTTTTAAGCCATTAAAGGGTGTAACGCATTTCACGAATGCGCAACAGCCTTTACCTCGCGCGTGCACCACACGCGCCCGACAGGAGCCGCCGCGCCTGTCTCCCTGCTTTGCTCCGTACCTGACATTCTCTGTTTCTTTCTGTCCTTTTCAGTACTTTTTGCTTGCATCACAGACTCAGACAAGCAACAACAGCAATATACAACAGATGTACATATACTTACAATTCATATAAATTTATATATTTAATTTATTTAATTACGAATTTAATTGTAAGAACTTCAAAAATTCATAATAAAAAATCTATACATCCTAAAATTATGAAAAAAATACCCAGACGATCTACAACACTTGTAGAACCCAGATCAACACTCAAAATTATTCTGAGAAACGATTTCTCATCAGACATAATTAATCCATAATATAACTTGTAAAAATCATAATTAATTCATACAAGCACATAAAATTCTGAAATTTTTACCACAGATCTATATGCATACAACCTATGCTCTGATACCATTGTTGGATTTTTAAACACAGCGGGGCATGGCAAAACACTTTTACACATACAAAATCCAAATAAAAGCCTATAAATCATGAATAAAAATTCGAGGGATCGAATCTAACCTTTAAAATAATTCGGAGACAATGATCAGAGATCCTTAGCAGTTGCTCCTCAAGTGTGAAGCACTCCACCGGTATCCACCAAGAAAACGATGTTAAGGAGGAGGAAGGAGGTGGAGAGAATTGGGTTTTCCAAACTTTTTCGGTTTTCGGGTTCAAATAAAATTAGGGTCTATAATAGTGTATTTATAGGCAAAATTTTCAGCTGAAATTTTCCCATAAATATTATTATTATTATCCCATTTATTATTCTTATTAATAATTAAAACACCTTTTAATTATTAATCCTTTTTCTAAATACTTTAGAAATAATTCTCTCTCTTGATTTAATTTCCAAAAATTAAATCCTTTAATTAATAATATTAAGAACTTTTCTTAATTAATTTATAATCAATTAAATCTCATTTAATCAATTATTAAATTTGCCAATTAAATATTTATTTCATAAATAAATAATTATCAGCCATTATTAATTAATTCCTCCACCATTAAATCATTCTCTTTTTATGGTGTGACCCTGTAGGTTCAATATTAAGCCGGTAGTAGAAATAAATAATAATAAAACTATTTTATCATTATTTATATAAATTCTCTAATTTATTAAATATGATTAATTAATTAATCATATTTATTCTACATCGTGAGGGATACTTCTCAGCATATCGCCACTATCCGGATAATATGAATTCACTGCTTAGAATACCAAGAACCTATTCAGTGAATAGTTACAGTACAATAAACTCCTTCTACCCTACAATGTCCCGATTAAATATAAGGCATGGATCTCGTGTCAAGCCTATCTAATTCAATCACTTGCTTACCATTTACTATGCGTAGTTCTATGCAAATTAGAAATTCCTTTCTAATTTCATTTACTCTGGCCAGAGATTCCTGAACTAGCATAAGTGGATCAGCCTTGAACATTCGCTTCCTTCACTGGAAGGGGTAGATCCTTTATTGATCATACACTATCTTCGTGTACAAATTCCTATACCCAGAAGAGCCCTAATAATTGTCCCTGGAGACTAAGAACTAAACCAAAGTATAGTTCAGTGTACACAAGATGACTATATGACCAGGAACTATTTAAGTTTAGAGTTATCATCTTTTTAGGTCTCACTATTATGATCTCATCATAATCCATAAAAAGCTTTACTCTAAACTATGGTATATCTTATTTAAACACTTAAATAGATAAAGCCCGTAATAAAAACAAAACAAGTCTTTTATTAATATCAATGAAATCAAAACAGATTACATAAAAGTTATTCCTAAATCCTCATACATAATTGGACTTAGGACATATTCCTTTCAAAGACTTTATTCTACCTCAACCATGGAAAAGACTTACTTTTGGTACAGATATATGTTGATGATATCATCTTTGGCTCTACAAATACAAAACTTTGTGAAAGATTTTCCAAGTTAATGCAGTCAAGATATCAAATGAGTATGATGGGAGAACTTAGCTATTTTCTGGAACTTCAAGTCAAGCAAACTGAGGAAGGTACTTTCATAAATCAATCCAAGTACACCAGAAATTTACTCAAGAAATTTTGAATACAAGACAGTTTTACTGCATCAACTCCCATGGCCACTGCCACTAAGTTAGATAAAGATACTGGAGCATCAGTAGATATTACTAACTACAGAGGTATGATTGGCTCTTTACTCTATTTAACTGCAAGTAGACCAGATATCATGTATGTTACCTGTCTTTGTGTAAGATTTCAGGCTGATCCAAGAGAACCTCATCTAATAGTCGTGAAAAGAATTTTCAAGTACCTTAAGGGTATAGCTGATCTAGGATTGTGGTATCCCGGGGAATCATATTTTAAGCTAATAGGTTACTCAGATGCAGATTTTGCAAAATGCAAAATAGACAGGAAAAGCACTAGTGGAAGCTGCCAATTTTTTGGAGGCAGATTTGTTTCTTGGTTTAACAAGAAACAGAAATCAATTTCCATATCAACTGCAGAAGCAGAATATATTGTTGCAGAAAGCTGTTGTGCATAGATTCTTTGGATGAAGAATCAGTTACTGGACTATGGGTTAGAATTTTCTAAAATACCTATTTACTGTGATAATCAAAGTGCTATTGCTATGACAGGAAATCCAGTTCAGCACTGTGATAATCAAAGTGCTATTGCTATGACAGGAAATCCAGTTCAACACTCAATGACAAAGCACATCAGCATTAGGTACCATTTCATAAGAGAACATGTGATGGAAGGTACAGTGGAATTGCATTTTGTTCCAACAGATCAACAACTAGCAGATATCTTCATAAAACCACTATGTGAAGCTACTTTTACAATACTGGTAAATGAACTTGGAATGGTTTCAGGTTCTTTCTCAAAATCTATTTAGTTTTTGTTCTCATACATCAAACTTTATGATCAGTGTTTACAGATTTTCTTATCTCAATATAATCTGTGCTTAAATTGTAACATATTAAACACTGCTTATTATCTGTTTTGATTCTATAAACTTTGAAAGTGTTTTGAATGTTCTGTGACTATTCAATCCAATGAGGATTATCTTGTTAGATGTTGACTTACTAATCTTTAACAAACTTTGTATCCCATGATTGAATTAGTTATTTATGTGGAAATCAATGACACAAGCAAATTCTGATTTTGATCTTAGTCAAATTTACTTCATGTATCTTATTACTAAGTCAAAAACTAGATTATTGCTTCTTATCTGTCAAATTCTTATGTCAGTAAATCTTAAGGATGAATTACATGGTTGATAAGCCTCACTTATCTGTAGAAAATAAAAGAAAAGAAAAATTAAAATCAGGTACTCCTTTGAGATTTAGAGTAATTTATTTGAAAAGGAAGATCCAAG
The DNA here is from genome assembly GCF_009905375.1 of Apium graveolens. Taxonomy (NCBI): domain Eukaryota; kingdom Viridiplantae; phylum Streptophyta; class Magnoliopsida; order Apiales; family Apiaceae; genus Apium; species Apium graveolens. Next base: position 158,816,858 of record NC_133648.1, on the reverse strand, counting down.
TGCATTGCTGGTATTAAGTTATATGCATTAGAAAAGCAAATTCATTTTTCTTGTTGACTTTTCACATTCTCTAATTACTGGAGAAATATTCTGATAACAGCATAAATTCTGATGGCAGTTGTAACTCATTTACACCGAGAAGCCTTTGTCAAAAGAATTTCAAAAGATGCATAAAATAAGCACAAACAGTTGAGGTGGATTCTTGCATAACTTTATTCTATAGTAGACTTCACAATTCAAGACAGATTTTAAGCATTTTTCTCAGTTATGCCTTATTTCTAAGATATACTGAAGTTTATTAGACTTTAATCTTTATTTGATCATTTGCACATACACACACTATCACTCCATATGAATGATGAAAATTACTGTGGTGATTAAGTTATTCTGATAAACAGTTAAGTATTATTTGCATAAATTCTGAGGACAAGTTCTGATTATGTTCTGATGATTAAACTCTGAAGAAACCAGTCAGTATTTGTGTGAAGAAACACAGAAACAGTCATTCACCTTTTTGAGTACATAAGCCATGTTCTGATGACCGTTAAATTCTGATAAGAGTCAAGTTCTGATGCAAACTCTGATGCTAACGTGTCATATTTTAATTGGTTGATTGATTATTAGTTTTTACTGTAACGGTCATTTTTTCCGAAAATAATTAAGTGAGATAAAAACTGTGATAATCATTTGGTTAATGGGTGGTTGCGTGTTTGTTTTGATAACCGGATGTGAGCAATAATTACTGCACGTTTACCGTGCCCACTAATAATGTTTTGACTATTTAGATGCTGCCAGGTGTAAAATGTATGTTTTGCTTCACAAATATAGTCATTGTCACGTGGAGAGCAAAATACTAGAGTCAAAAGATTTTACAATCTTTTACCTACTTTTACTCTTTTCTAATCTCTCCTATTCTCTCTCACTCTCTATTATTCTCTGAAGCTATTTTCTCACAAGAATTTTATCAAACACTGTATACACACACAACTTTTCACTTAATTTCACAAAAATGGCACCTAAGGATTTTATCTATGATGGAGCCAAGTTTGTCCCCAATAACTATATGGCTATTCTCAACAAGGACGAGGCTCCTTCAGAACTTCACTTTATTCAAGATTTTCTCGCTCGAAGTGAAATTGGGTATGCTCTAACCCAACCACAGGCTCTCTCAGGCAAGCAAATTCTGCTGTTTTGGAGGTCTGGAGTCTATGATAATGGCGGTGAAAGTGGGTCCCCGAGCATCATTTTTACAACTGAAAGAGATATGTCCTAAGTCTAATCATGTATGAGGATTTAGGAATAACTTTTATGTAATCTGTTTTTGATTTCATTGATATTAATAAAAGACTTGTTTTGTTTTTATTGTGAGCTCTATCTATTTTAAGTGTTTAAATAAGATATACCACAATTTAGAGTAAAGCTTTTTATAGATTGTGATGAGATCATAATAATGAGACCTAAAAGATGATAACTCTAAACTTAAATAGTTCCTGGTCGTAGAATTAATAACTGGTAATTAATAATCCGCAAAGATCGGTACATACTATGCTCGCTTCATTATGAAGGATGTCTGTTCTCATAGACATTTGTGTGGTGACACTATAGCTAGTATGTAGGTGCTTATTATAGAATAAGTTCACTGAACATGACTCACACAGCTGAACAACTGATGGAGTTCACTCACGTGTCAGCAGTTGTTCACATAGTGATAGTTGTACAAGTATCCTTAGACTTGAGGTCATCATAGTCATCTTGTGTACACTGAACTATGCTTTGGTTTAGTTCTTAGTCTCCAGGGACAATTATAAGGGCTCTACTGGGTATATGAATTTGTACACGAAGATAGTGTATGATCAGTAAAGGATCTACCCCTTCCAGTGAAGGAAGAGAATGTTCAATGCTCATCCACTAATGCTAATTCAGGAATCTCTCGCCAGAGTGAATGAAATTAGAAAGGAGTTTCTAATTTACATTAAATAGAACTAAGCATAGTGAATGGGAAAGCAAGTGATTAAATAAGATAGGTTTGACACAAGTTCCATGCCTTATATTTAATTGTGACATTGCAGGGTAGAAGGAATTGATTGTACGGTAACTACTCACTGAATAGGTTCTTGGTATTCTAAGCAGTGAATTCGTATTATCCGGATAGTCGCGATATGCTGAGAAGTATCCCTCACGATGTAGAATAAATATGATTAATTAATTAATCATATTTAATGAATTAGAGAATTTATATAAATAATGATAAAATAGTTTTATTATTATTTATTTCTACTACCGGCTTAATATTGAACCTACAAGGTCACACCATAGAAAAGAATGATTTAATGGTGGAGGAATTAATTAATAATGGGTGATAATTGTTTATTTATGAAATAAATAATTAATTGGCAAATTTAATAATTGATTAAATGAGATTTAATTGATTATAAATTAATTAAGAAAAAGTTCTTAATATTATTAATTAAGAATTTAATTTTTGGAAATTAAATCAAGTGAGAGAATTATTTCTAAAGTATTTAGAAAAAGGATTAATAATTAAAAGGTGTTTTAATTATTAGTGAGAATAATAAAGGGTTAACAATAATAATATTTTGCCTATAAATATACTATTATAAACCCAATTTTTGCCTCAAAAAACCTAAAAATTTACCTAACCCTAATTCTCTCCACCTCCTCCTCCTTCATTATATCGATTTCTTGGTGGATACCGGTGGAGTGCTTCACACTTGAGGAGCATCTGCTAGGGATCTCTGCTCGTTGTTCTTGGATCACTTTTAAAGGTTAGAAATCGACCCCATATGTTTTAATCACGATTTATATGCTTTTATTTGGATTTTAAATGTGTAAAATTGTTTTACCATGCTTCCGTGATAGATAAAATCCTACAAGGGTATCAGAGCATAGGTTGCATGCATATAGATCTGTGGTAAAAAATTCAGAATATTATGTGCTTGTATGAATTAATTATGATTTTTACAATTTATATCATGGATTAATTATGACTGATTAGAAATCGTTTCTCAAAATTATTTTGATTGTAGATCTGGGTTCTACAAGTGTTGTAGATCGTCTGGGTATTTTTTTCATAATTTTATGATGAATGGATTATTTATTATGAATTTTTGAAGTTATTTTAATTAAATTTGTATTTAAATAAACATATATATATATATATATATTTGTTAGTATATATATATATATGTTATAGAATCTGCTGTGTATTTTTATGCTGATGTGATTGGTGAGGCACGGAAAAAGGAACGGCAGCAGTAATAGTGCAGCGGCGGCAACTGTCAGATCGGGGAAGGGACCGCGCGTCTGACGTGCGCGCGCGGGTCAAAGGTCAGCGTAGTGCTGATGTCATCAGATGACGTCATGCTGACGTCAACTTAGGGTTTTGGACGCGTGTGCGCCTGGGGCCGCGTGGACGACGGTCTGACACGCGCCTGACAGCGCGTGGCGGCGCGTGGGTCACCTTCTCGGGGCGCGTGAGGGCGCGTGGAGGGTCAGAATAGGGCGTGGTTGGTGCCGTTGGATTCGTCTTCTGAAATTGTTTCGAACTGTTTATAGCTAACAGTAATGTTTTAAAGCTGTTTTTGACTATTTTAATTGCTTTTAAATGCTTCATGTGATACATAGAGATGTATAATGCCTAGACCAATATGCTACATGATTTAACATGCCTACCTTTACGTTTATTCATACTTATATATGTGATATATCCTTAGTTTATCATGCGATGATAGATTTAGGTGAACTTAATTAACATAAGGCGTTTGTTAGACAATCTAGTATAGTGAAATTGTTTCATGACCTTAATATAAATATTATGAATACGATTATGAAACATGTAATTGAATATGAATTTTCAATATTGAGAGAAAGGATGATTCTGTCAACAACATATTTCTATCTGTAAGAAAGGGTTATTAAGTGACGCCTCTTGACAATGCTCCACCCGATCTGGGAATCATCTGATTATTGATTATTGATTTAAAATATTTAATTTAAAAGGAAGAATCTCTTTATAATAAGATTATGATTGTAACGTAATATAATCCCTCTAAAATTAAATAATATCAAGTAGTAATTGGCCAATGACACAACAGGCTTGTGTCGGTCATAGCCTTCCAACATGATAGAAAGTGGTTCTTATTTTTAAATCATTGTCGTTTCGTGCTACAGCCGAGGACTTTGATTTCGAAATGAGAAATACTTGTCTATTAAATAGAGATGTGTACATTGAATTAGAATTTAAAGGTCGTTACGTGCTACAGTCGTGGGCCGTTGGAGACTGATTGAGTTATACAAAATATTGGGTTAGACTTGACTTAGAATATTGAGTTTGTCGTTCCACAGACGTGACTCAATTATTCAAGAGGCTAAAGTTATATTAGGGAATAACATAAGATGTAATTGACAAGAGTTGTCTGCCTATTGAACATCACATGACGTTTCGTGCTACAGCCGAGGTTGTGTGATGGAATGTAGGATCCCTATTCCCACTAGGATTATGAATGCTTAATTTTCACTTAGGGGTTGAATAAATTAGATCGACTAGTGGGAGACACTTATGAATAAAGACCCGATTCATATAGTGTTTTGAAATGAAATTGAATATTTGCTAAGTGTTGTTATGTGTTTATCGTTTACATATAACTATATTCGTCATGTCTTCTGCACTATCACTCCGGAGCATACTAGATGCTCATGAGTTGACTGGTCCTAATTTAGCTGTTTGTTTTCACTGTAACAAAATGTGGCACTGGAAGAGGAACTGCAAGGTTTACCTTACAGAATTGAAGAAGAAGAAGGGTAGTGAGACTACCGCTTCTGATTCAGGCACATTCATGATCGAAGTTAATATATCACTAGGTCAAATTTCTACTTGGGTATTAGATACCGCCTGTGGTCCTCATATTTGCAATCCATTGCAAGGACTAAAGGGAAGTAGGACTCTTGAAAAAGATGAGGTGATTCTACGTATGGGCAATGTAGCAAGGGTTGCGGCCATATCTGTAGGATCATTTAGTTTACATATGCCTACTGGCAAGACTATTATTCTGAATATTTGTTATTACGTTCCCTCTATTGTGAGGAATATTGTTTCTATTCCTATGTTGGATTTGGATGGTTTTCATTTATTATTAAGAATAATGAATGTTCCATTCTTAAAGATAATGTTCTTTATGGACGTGGTATTTTAAATAATGGTCTGTATGTATGTGACGTAGAGCATGATTTACTTCATATTGAACAAACTAATAAAAGAAAACGAGATGATGAAAATCTGATCTATTTATGGCACTGTAGGCTATGTCATATTAGTGAAAATAGACTGCGGACATTGCATAAGGAAGGGTTACTTGACCCCTTTGATTTTGAATCATATCCTACATGCGAGTCTTGTCTATTGGGTAAAATGACCAAATCTCCATTTAGTGGACATGGAGAGAGGGCTGCAGATTTGCTAGGATTGGTACACACAGATGTATGTGGACTAATGTCTACGCAAGCCATGGGTGGATTTTCATACTTCATTACTTTCATAGATGATAGATCTAGATTCAGATATGTGTATTTGATGAAACACAAGTCTGAAGCCTTTGAAAAGTTCAAAGAATATAAACATGAAGTGGAGAAACAAACCAAACACAGTATTATAACTCTTCGATCAGATCGAAGTGGTGAATACTTGAATGGAGAGTTTCTAGATTATCTCAAAGAAAATGGTATAGTCTCCCAATGGACTCCTCGATATACTCCACAGTTGAATGGGGTATTTGAAAGGAGAAATCGAACTTTGTCAGACATGGTTCGGTCCATGATGAGCTATGCGATTCTTCCAGTATTTCTATGGGGTTATGCATTGGAAACCTCAGCATATTTACTGAATAAGGTACCTTCCAAATCTGTTCCTCAAACTCCATATGAGATATGGAAAGAAAGGAAACCGAGTCTTAAACACGTTAAGATTTGGGGATGTCCATCTTATGTCAAGAAAGTTGACCCAGATAATCTGGAATCTCGATCCGTAAAATGTAATTTTGTGGGATATCCTAAAGAGACTTTGGGGTATTACTTTTACACCGATCATCGGGTGTTTATCTCCAGACATGCTACCTTCTTGGAAAAGCAGTTTATCCTTGAAGGAAACAGTGGGAGAAAAATTGAACTTGATGAAGTTCAAGAAGCACAAACTACTACGGATCAAGTGGAAACACCTGTTCAGACTGAACAACCTTTTGTGGAACAGCCCATTCGTAGGAAAGGGAGAGTGTCTCGCCAACCTGAGAGGTATTATGGCCTTGTCATTGAGAATGGAAATGAGTTGTCAATCATTGATGATGATGACCCTGTGACCTATAATGAGGCTATGAGTAGTGTTGACTCAGAGAAATGGCATAGTGCCATGAAATTCGAAATGGAATCTATGTATACCAACCAAGTATGGACTCTGGTTGAGGCGCCTGAAGGTGTTAAGCCTATTGGGTGCAAGTGGGTATACAAAAGAAAGATTGGAGCAGATGGCCAGGTGGAGACCTATAAGGCCAGGCTCATGGCAAAAGGATTCAAACAAAGGCAAGGGATTGACTTTGATGAAACTTTTTTGCCTGTAGCCCTGTTAAAATCAATTCGGATTTTGCTTGCGATTGCTGCTTACTACGACTATGAGATCTGGAAAATGGACGTGAAAATGGCCTTCCTTAATGGGGAACTTGAGGAGGAAGTGTATATGACACAGCCAGAGGGTTTTCTTTCCAAGGGAAATGAACACCTAGTGTGTAAGCTGCTGTGAACCATATATGGTTTAAGGCAAGCTTCTCGTAGATGGAACATCCGTTTTGATGAGACAATCAAAGAGTTTGGTTTTATCAAAAACATAGATGAACCATGTGTCTACAAGAAGGTTAGTGGGAGCGCGGTAACATTTCTTGTATTGTATGTAGATGACATACTTCTTATAGGAAATGATATACCGATGATACAATCAGTCAAAGTATGGCTATCAAAGAACTTCACCATGAAGGACTTGGGAGAAGAATCCTACATTCTCGGTATGAAGACCTATAGAGATAGATCTAGAAGAATGATAGGTCTTACCCAGGGTACATACATCCAGAAAGTGCTTAAAAGGTTTAGCATGGAAAACTCCAAAAGAGGTCTCATACCGATGAGCCATGGAGTGTCCCTTTCCGAGAAAATGTCTCCTAAGACACCTGAGGAAAGAGAGCGTATGAGTATGATTCCTTATGCTTCAGCAATAGGATCTATCATGTACGCGATGTTGTGTACAAGGCCTGATGTTGCTTATTTAATTAGTGTGACGAGCAGATATCAGTCCAATCCAGGTGAAGACCACTGGAAAGCAGTGAAAAACATCCTTAAGTACTTGCGAAGGACTCAGGACATTTTTCTTGTTTTTGGTGGTGAATTTGAATTGAAAATAGAGGGTTATACTGACTCTAGTTTTCAATCAGAAAGTGATAGCAAATCCATGTCAGGGTACGTGTTTACTCTGAATGGTGGTGCGATTAGTTGGAAGAGTTCCAAACAGTCTACAACGGTTGACTCCACAGCGAAAGCAGAATATATAGCTGCAAGTGAGGCTGCAAAAGAAGCCGTTTGGATGAGGAAATTTGTTTCTGAGTTGGGAGTTGTTCCAAACATTGAAGATCCTATTGTGTTGTATTGTGATAACAACGCAGCAATAGCACAAGCCAAGGAACCTAGGTCTCATAAAAATTCCAAATTTGTCCTGCGGCGCTTTCATCTGATTAGGGAGATTGTTGAAAGAGGAGATGTCAACGTCGAGAGAGTTGACACACATAACAACGTAGAAGACCCACTCACAAAGCCATTTTCTCAAAGTCACTTTGATCGTCATAAAGACGAGATGGGTATTAGATACCAGAGTGATTGGATTTAGTACAAGTGGGAGATTGAAAGAGATATGTCCTAAGTCCAATCATGTATGAGGATTTAAGAATAACTTTTATGTAATCTGTTTTTGATTTCATTGATATTAATAAAAGACTTGTTTTGTTTTTTATTGCGGGCTCTATCTATTTTAAGTGTTTAAATAAGATATACCACAGTTTAGAGTAAAACTTTTTATGGATTGTGATGAGATCATAATAATGAGACCTAAAAGATGATAACTCTAAACTTAAATAGTTCCTGGTCGTAAGATTAATAACTGGTAATTAATAATCCGCAAAGATCGGTACATACTATGCTCGCTTCATTATGAAGGATGTCTGTTCTCATAGACATTTGTGTGGTGACACTATAGCTAGTATGTAGATGCTTATTATAGAATAAGTTCACTGAACATGACTCACACAGCCGAACAACTGATGGAGTTAACTCACGTGTCAGCAGTTGTTCACATAGTGATAGTTGTACAAGTATCCTTAGACTTGAGGTCATCATAGTCATCTTGTGTACACTGAACTATGCTTTGGTTTAGATCTTAGTCTCCAGGGACAATTATAAGGGCTCTACTGGGTATAGAAATTTGTACACGAAGACAGTGTATGATAAATAAAGGATCTACCCCTTCCAGTGAAGGAAGAGAATGTTCAATGCTCATCCACTTATGCTAATTCAAGAATTTCTGGCCAGAGTGAATGAAATTAGAAAGGAGTTTCTAATTTACATTAAATAGAACTAAGCATAGTGAATGGGAAAGCAAGTGATTAAATAAGATAGGTTTGACACAAGATCCATGCGTTATATTTAATCGTGACATTGCAGGGTAGAAGGAATTGATTGTACGGTAAATACTCACTGAATAGGTTCTTGGTATTCTAAGCAGTGAATTCGTATTATCCGGATAGTCGCGATATGCTGAGAAGTATCCCTCACAATGTAGAATAAATATGATTAATTAATTAATCATATTTAATGAATTAGAGAATTTATATAAATAATGATAAAATAGTTTTATTATTTATTTCTACTACCGGCTTAATATTGAACCTACAGGGTCACACCATAAAAGAAAATGATTTAATGGTGGAGTAATTAATTAATAATGGGTGATAATTATTCATTTATGAAATAAATAATTAATTAGAAAATTTAATAATTGATTAAATGATATTTAATTGATTTTAAATTAATTAAGAAAAAGTTCTTAATATTATTAATTAAGAATTTAATTTTTGAAAATTAAATCAAGTGAGAGAATTATTTCTAAAGTGTTTAGAAAAAGGATTAATAATTAAAAGGTGTTTTAACTATTAGTGAGAATAATAAAGGGTTAATAATAATAATATTTTATGGGAAAATTTTCAGCTGAAAATTTTGCCTATAAATATACTATTATAAACCCTATTTTTGCCTTAAAAAACCTAAAAATTTACCTAACCCTAATCCTCTCCACCTCCTCATCCTTCATTATATCGATTTCTTGGTGGATACCGGTGGAGTGATTCACACTTGAGGAGCAGCTGCTAGGGATCTCTGCTCGTTGTTCTTGGATCGCTTTTAAAGGTTAGAAATCGATCCCATATGTTTTAATCACGATTTATATGCTTTTATTTTGATTTTATATGTGTAAAATTATTTTACCATGCTTCCGTGATAGATAAAATCTTATAATGGTATCAGAGCATAGGTTGTATGCATATAGATCTGTGGTAAAAAATTCAGAATTTTATGTGCTTGTATGAATTAATTATGATTTTTACAAGTTATATCATGGATTAATTATGACTGATTAGAAATTGTTTCTCAGAATTATTTTGACTGTAGATCTGGGTTCTACAAGTGTTGTAGATCGTCTGGGTATTTTTTTCATAATTTTATGATGAATGGATTATTTATTATCAATTTTTGAAGTTGTTTTAATTAAATTTGTAATTAAATAAACATATATATATATATATTTGTTAGTATATATATATATGTTATAGAATCTGCTGTGTATTTTTGTGCTGATGTGATTGGTGAGGCACGGAAAAAGGAACGGCAGCAGTAATAGTGCAGCGGCGGCGACTGTCAGATCGGGGAAGGGACCGCGCGTCTGACGTGCGCGCGTGGGGCACATGCGCTCATGTGTCACACGCGGGTCAAAGGTTAGCGTAGTGCTGACGTCATCAGATGACGTCATGCTGACATCAGCTCGGGGTTTTGGGCGCGTGAGGCGCGTATGGGCATGGGGCGCGTGGGCGACGGTCTGACACGCGCCTGACAGCGAGTGGCTGCGCGTGGGTCACCTTCTCGGGGTGCGTGAGGGCGCGTGGAGGGTCAGAATAGGGCGTGGTTGGTGCCGTTGGATTCGTCTTCTGAAATTGTTTCGAACTATTTATTGCTAACAGTAGTATTTTAAAGCTGTTTTTGACTGTTTTAATTGCTTTTAAATGCCTCATGTGATACATAGAGATGTATAATGCCTAGACCAATATGATACATAATTTAACATGCCTACCTTTACGTTTATTCATACTTATATATGTGATATATCCTTAGTTTATCATGCGATGATAGATTTAGGTGAACTTAATTAACATAAGGTGTTTGTTAGACAATCTAGTATAGTGAAATTGTTTCATGACCTTAATATAAATATTATAAATACGATCATGAGATTCTTGTGTTTATGAAACACGTAATTGAATATGAATTTTCAATATTGAGAGAAATGATGATTCTGTCAACAACAGATTTCTATGTAAGAAAGGGTTATTATGTGACGCCTCTTGACAATGCTCTACCCGATCTGGGAATCATCTGATTATCGATTATTGATTTAAAATATTTAATTTAAAAGGAAGAATCTCTTTATAATAAGATTATGATTGTAATGTAATATAATCCCTCTAAAATTAAATAATATCAAGTAGTAATTGGCCAATGACACAACAGGCTTGTGTCGGTCATAGCCTTCCAACATGATAGAAAGTGGTTCTTATTTTTAAATCATTATCGTTTCGTGCTACAGCCGAGGGCTTTGATTTCGAAATAAGAAATACTTGTCTATTATAAAGAGATGTGTACATTGAATTAGAATCTAAAGGTCGTTACGTGCTACAGCCGTGGGCCGTTGGAGACTGATTCAATTGTACGAAATGTTGGGTTAGACTTGACTTAGAATATTGAGTTTGTCGTGCCACAGCCGTGACTCAATTATTCAAGAGGCTAAAGTTATATTAGGGAATAACATAAGATGTAATTGACAAGAGTTGTCTGCCTATTGAACATCACATGACGTTTCATGCTACAGCCGAGGTTGTGTGATGGAATGTAGGATCCCTATTCCCACTAGGATTATGAATGCTTAATTTTCACTTAGGGGTTGAATAAATTAGATAAACTAGTGGAATACACTTATGAATAAAGACCCGATTCATATAGTGGTTTGAAATGAAATTGAATATTTGCTAAGTACTGTTATGTGTTTATCGTTTATATATTTACTATATTCGTCATGTCTTCTACACTATCACTCCGGAGCATACTAGATGCTCACAAGTTGACTGGTCATAATTTAGCTGTTTGCTTTCATTGTAACAAAATGGGGCACTGGAAGAGGAACTTAAAGGTTTACCTTGCAGAATTGAAGAAGAAGAAGGGTAGTGAGACTACCGCTTCTGATTCAGGCACGTTCATGGTCAAAGTTAATATGTCACTAGGTCAAATTTCTACTTGGGTATTAGATACCGCCTGTGGTCCTCATATTTGCAATTCGTTGCAAGGACTAAAGTGAAGTAGGACTCTTGAAAAAGATGAGGTGATTCTACGTATGGGCAATGTAGCAAGGGTTGCGGCCATATCTGTAGGATCATTTAGTTTACATATGCCTATGGGAAAGACTATTATTCTAAATAATTGTTATTACGTTCCCTCTATTATGAGAAATATTGTTTCTATTCTTATGTTGGATTTTGATGGTTTTCATTTATTATTAAGAATAATGAATGTTCCATTCTTAGAGATAATGTTCTTTATGGACGTGGTATTTTAAATAATGGTCTGTATGTATGTGACGTAGAGCATGATTTACTTCAAATTGAACAAACTAATAAAAAAAAACGAGATGATGAAAATCTGACCTATTTATGGCACTGTAGGCTAGGTCATATTAGTGAAAATAGACTGCGGACATTGCATAAGGAAGGGTTACTTGACCCCTTTGATTTTGAATCATATCCTACATGCGAGTCTTGTCTATTGGGTAAAATGACCAAATCTCCATTTAGTGGACATGGAGAGAAGGCTGCAGATTTGCTAGGATTGGTACACACAGATGTATGTGGACCAATATCTACGGAAGCCATGGGTGGATTTTCATACTTCATTACTTTCATAGATGATAGATCTAGATTCGGATATGTGTATTTGATGAAACACAAGTCTGAAGCCTTTGAAAAGTTCAAAGAATATAAACATGAAGTGGAGAAACAAACCAAACACAGTATTATAACTCTTCGATCAGATCGAGGTGGTGAATACTTGATTGGAGAGTTTCTAGAATATCTCAAAGAAAATGGTATAGTCTCCCAATGGACTCCTCCATATACTCCACAGTTGAATGGGGTATCTGAAAGGAGAAATCGAACTTTGTTAGACATGGTTCGGTCCATGATGAGCTATGCGAATTTTCCATTATTTCTATGGGGTTATGCATTGGAAACCTCAGCATATTTACTGAATAAGGTACCTTCCAAATCAGTTCCTCAAACTCCATATGAGATATGGAAAGAAAGGAAACTGAGTCTTAAACAGGTTAAGATTTGGGGATGTCCATCTTATGTCAAGAAAGTTGACCCAGATAATCTGGAATCTCGATCCGTAAAATGTAATTTTGTGGGATATCCTAAAGATACTTTGGGGTATTACTTTTACACCGATCATCGGGTGTTTGTCTCCAGACATGCTGCCTTCTTGGAAAAGCAGCTTATCCTCGAAGGTAATAGTGGGAGAAAAATTGAACTTGATGAAGTTCAAGAAGCACAAACTACTAAGGGATCAAGTGGAAACACATGTTCAGACTGAACAACCTTCTGTGGAACAGCCCATTCGTAGGAAAGGGAGAGTGTCTCGCCAACCTGAGAGGTATTATGGCCTTGTCATTGAGAATGGCAATGAGTTGTCAATCATTGATGATGACGACCCTGTGACCTATAATGAGGCTATGAGTAGTGTTGACTCAGAGAAATGGCATAGTGCCATGAAATCCGAAATGGAATCTATGTATACCAACCAAGTATGGACTCTGGTTGAGGCACCTAATCACAGCAGCTTACACACTAGGGGTTCATTTCCCTTGGAAAGAAAACCCTCTGGTTGTGTCATATACACTTCCTCCTCAAGTTCCCCATTGATGAAGGCCGTTTTCACGTCCATTTGCTAGATCTCATAGTCGTAGTAAGCAGCAATCGCAAGCAAAATCCGAATTGATTTTAACAGGGCTACAGGCGAAAAAGTTTCATCAAAGTCAATCCCTTGCCTTTGTTTGAATCCTTTTGCCACGAGTCTGGCCTTATAGGTCTCCACCTGGCCATAATCCTACATTCTCGGTATGAATATCTACAGAGATAGATCTAGAAGAATGATAGGACTTACCCAGGGTACATACATCCAGATAGTCCTTAAAAGGTTTAGCATGGAAAACTCCAAAAGAGGTCTCATACCGATGACACATGGAGTGTCCCTTTCCGAGAAAATGTCTCCTAAGACACCTGAGGAAAGAGAGCGTATGAGTATGATTCCTTATGCTTCAGCAATAGGATCTATCATGTACGCGATGTTGTGTACAAGGCCTGGTGTTGCTTATTGAATTAGTGTGATGAGCAGATATCAGTCCAATCCAGGTGAAGACCACTGGAAAGCAGTGAAAAACATCTTTAAGTACTTGCGAAGGACTCTGGACATTTTTCTTGTTTTTGGAGGTGAATTTGAGTTGAAAATAGAGGGTTATAATGACTCTAGTTTTCAATCAGAAAGTGATAGCAAATCCATGTCAGGGTACGTATTTACTCTGAATGGTGGTGTGATTAGTTGGAAGAGTTCCAAACAGTCTACAACGGCTGACTCCACAGCAGAAGCAGAATATATAGCTGGAAGTGAGGCTGCAAAAGAAGTCGTTTGGATGATGAAATTTGTTTCTGAGTTGGGAGTTGTTCCTAGCGTTGAAAAGCCTATTGTGTTGTATTGTGATAACAACACAGCAATAGCACAAGCCAAGGAACCTAGGTCTCATAAAAATTCCAAACATGTCCTGCAGCACTTTCATCTGATTAGGGAGATTGTTGAAAGAGGAGATGTCAACGTCGAGAGAGTTGACACACATAACAACATAGCAGACCCACTCACAAAGCCACTTTCTCAAAGTCACTTTGATCGTCATAAAGACAAGATGGGTATTAGATACCAGAGTGATTGGCTTTAGTACAGGTGGGAGATTGAAAGAGATATGTCCTAAGTCCAATCACGTATGAGGATTTTAGAATAACTTTTATGTAATCGGTTTTTGATTTAATTGATATTAATAAAAGACTTGTTTTGTTTTTTATTGCGGGCTCTATCTATTTTAAGTGTTTAAATAAGATATACCACAGTTTAGAGTAAAGCTTTTTATGGATTGTGATGAGATCATAATAATGAGACCTAAAAGATGATAACTCTAAACTTAAATAGTTCCTGGTCGTAGGATTACTAACTGGTAATTAATAATCTGCAAAGATCGGTACATACTATGCTTGCTTCATTATGAAGGATGTCTGTTCTCATAGACATTTGTGTGGTGACACTATAGCTAGTATGTAGGTGCTTATTATAGAATAAGTTCGCTGAACATGACTCACACAGCTGACCAACTGATGGAGTTCACTCACGTGTCAGCAGTTGTTCACATAGTGATAGTTGTACAAGTATCCTTAGACTTGAGGTCATCATAGTCACCTTGTGTACACTGAACTATGTTTTGGTTTAGTTCTTAGTCTTCAGGGACAATTATAAGGGCTCTACTGGGTATAGGAATTTGTACATGAAGATAGTGTATGATCAATAAAGGATCTACCCCTTCCAGTGAAGGAAGAGAATGTTCAATGCTGATCCACTTATGCTAATTCAGGAATCCCTGGCCAGAGTGAATGAAATTAGGAAGGAGTTTCTAATTTACATTAAATATAACTAAGCATAGTGAATGGGAAAGCAAGTGATTAAATAAGATAGGCTTGACACAAGTTCCATGCCTTATATTTAATCGTGACATTGCAGGGTAGAAGGAATTGATTATACGGTAACTGCTCACTGAATAGGTTCTTGGTATTCTAAGCAGTGAATTCGTATTATCCGGATAGTCGCGATATGCTGAGAAGTATCCCTCACGATGTAGAATAAATATGATTAATTAATTAATCATATTTAATGAATTAGTGAATTTATATAAATAATGATAAAATAGTTTTATTATTATTTATTTCTACTACCGGCTTAATATTGAACCTACAGGGTCACACCATAAAAGAGAATGATTTAATGGTGGAGGAATTAATTAATAATGGCTGATAATTATTTATTTATGAAATAAATAATTAATTGGCAAATTTAATAATTGATTAAATGACATTTAATTGATTATAAATTAATTAAGAAAAAGTTCTTAATATTATTAATTAAGAATTTAATTTTTGGAAATTAAATCAACTGAGAGAATTATTTCTAAAGTGTTTAGAAAAAAGGATTTATAATTAAAAGGTGTTTTAATTATTAGTGAGAATAATAAAGGGTTAATAATAATAATATTTTATGGGAAAATTTTCAGCTGAAAATTTTGCCTATAAATATACTATTATAAACCCTATTTTTGCCTCAACCTAAAAAATTACAAAATCCTAATTTTCTCCACCTCCTCCTCCTTCATTATATCGATTTCTTGGTGGATACCGGTGGAGTGCTTCACACTTGAGGAGCAGCTGCTAAGGATCTCCGCTCGTTGTTCTTGGATCGCTTTTAAAGGTTAGAAATCGATCCCTTGATTTAATTTACGATCTGTATGCATATTATATGGATTTTATATGTGTACAATTGTTTTACCATGCTTCCGTGATAGATAAAATCCTGCACACTTCAGGTAAGAACAACAACTGATTTATAGGAGTGGATCTGGACTAAACAAGTAAAGATATGCATGAAGAATTGGACAACTATAGGACTGCAATAGGTAATCTCTAATTGATGTATTCTAGGAAACAAAATCATTATCACATGAATTAGGAGATATCTTGTAACTGTGTAGTATATAAACACAGATTAGGGTTTATACTATATGTGTTATCATTCACCAAAATATTATTAATTGTAACCCTCGCAGCTCTTAGTGATATCATACATCACTGAGAGAGTAGATTAAACCTACTGTAACAGAGTTTGATATATTGAATGAACTTATTTTCTGTTACATACATGTGTATATAATCGAATTGATTGTAGATACTATATTCAACCTCCTTCTGTAGTATCATTGAGGCCTAACATGATCAATATGGATTATTCGATAACCATGAACCCTGTCATGTGTTGATCTTTGAAACCATTCTAACTTGGAACTAGTATACTCTGTTTGTCATTTGATCCAGTTCTTTAGTATTGATCCCTCTTTACGTTTGATTCATTCATTCTACTTGAAATCTTAAATTGAACTTAAGAATGATTTTTGACTTGATTAAGTCCAAATGATTTCACATTCCTGGTAATGTTAAAATGAATTTAGTCAACTCTTCTCCTTTTTCCAATACAAAGGTTTTCCAAACGAATTCCTGATGGATTGGATAGAGACGTAATAGGCTAGTGGGACTAGTCCCGTCACATAAGAGACTAGCGGGGATAGTCCAATATAAGGCTATAATGCCATAGGTACTGTAATATCTGGGATATACCGTGTAATTATTTTGCTGATAAATAATTATTATGTATGTTCAATATCTATTCTATAAATTATCTGGTAAGTGTTATATGTGTTTGGATGTTTAAAAATAATACTAATTGAGTATTTTAATTTTTATATGTCCAAAATAAAATATAGATAATTGTCATATCTTCCTATTTATTTTTATGTTGATTTATGATTTTATAGGAAATATATGGATTTTATAACATCTTTTTCCGAGTATTTAAAAACTATTTTATATAATGGAGAACCAATTGACGTCATCCGTTTTTACGTTTTTATAACCCGAAACTTTTCTGAAAACTCCTTCATAACTTAATTGCAATATTCCGAGCATTTTCCATGTTTCGACTTTTTTGATCCTGCGTACGGTTTGTCCTGCGCAGGTCCCGGCGCAACATTTTCGATACATTATTCATATCAGTAAATCCATAAAACTCGTATTTTCGATAAACGGGATCTTTTTATTAAACTATCACAATTATCACCTCGTAATACGTGTAACCAGGCGCTAAGACCAAGACCGTAGTACAAATTGTACTGGTTTGGATAATTATCCCGAAAACCGGTACCGTTTGGATCAGTTTTTAATTAATAAATGTACCATTTTATATCCGGAATGATCCAACGGGATACTAATTTTCACTAATTATAAATAGCCTTTGCTGTATTTTATTCCGTATCAAAAATCATTTGCAGACAGTAATTATATAATTTTCCAGAGAAAATACTTATATTCATAAATCTTTCTGAGAATCAAACAGCAATTCGAATGTGTTAGTGATCTTTGTTTTCAACGCTCGACTAACCAAATCAAAGGTCTTGAAGAGTACTATCAGAAACTGTGATCCATACACCTGCAGAATCAAAGGTTTATTTTTTGTAAATTTATTTATTTTCGAATTATTTTGATTAAAAATATGAATTTTTGTTCGAATGATTGTTTGAATTATTTGATGATTGCATGTTGTAGAGCTTGTTTTTCTGATGATTTTGATATATTATATGACTGATTTGGAGTTCAATAACATGTTCAAAATTGAGTTTAATTATCGAATTTTGAAATTAGGGTTTATAACCCGTATGAATGTTCTTAATTGAAATTTAGGGCTTTTTGATTTAGGGGTTATTAGCTGTTGATATATAGTGGGTTTTGTTTCTTATGAAATTTGCAATCGATTGGTATATAGCTCGTTAACAGAGGATTCGTGAATCGAAGATAGTTGTGTTTTGAAGTTTTTGTCGGGTCACCGGAAACCGGTGAAGTTCTTGGCCATTTTCCGGCCAGGTCTGGGGATATTAGGACGAAATGATTGTTGGGATGTGTTTCTCATGAATTGTAGATAATATCTGGAGCTCCTGAAGTGTGACGATTCCGGGAACGCCATCTCCGTCGAACCCCGATCGTTTTCCGGCGAGCCCTGTAAAATTTGCAGTTTGGTACCTCAACTTTTGGGGACGATATAGTTTAGTCCCTGAAGTTTCTGGAAAGTTGCAGACATAGGATTCCTGTTTTAAAAATGTTTAAAAATCATA
Source organism: Apium graveolens (assembly GCF_009905375.1). Classification (NCBI taxonomy): domain Eukaryota; kingdom Viridiplantae; phylum Streptophyta; class Magnoliopsida; order Apiales; family Apiaceae; genus Apium; species Apium graveolens. The sequence continues at coordinate 158,798,413 of NC_133648.1, read as the reverse complement.
TTTTCTATTTATTTTAATTATAAAAATCCGTTTTTAATTTTTGAAAATTCCAAAAATCATTACTTTAATTCCAAAAATTATTTTTAATTCAAAAATAAATCTGAATTAATTAGTTAATTAATTTTAGTTAATAATTAATTGATTAATTGGTCAATTAATTCGAAAATTAATTGATTTAATTAATTATTAATTGATTTAATTAATTATTAATTAATTTTAATTAATTATTTAATTAGATTTAATTATTTAAAAATGATTTTAAAATTCCGAAAAATAGTTTCGAGCTTTAAAATATTATTTTAAATTGTTTTCAAGGCTCGATAATTATTATAATATTGTTTTGAAGCCAGATTTGGCCAACCGAACCCTGTATATTACTTTAAAATTTATCCAACGACCCGTTTTAATTCCGAAAAATGTTTTAAAAATCATTTGGAATACCCGAAAGCCTATTTATGATCCGAGACTCCTTTATAAATAATATATCATTGATTGTTTGACGTGTTACGTGTTATATATGACTTGTTGATTGATTATCGGTCTATATATTCGGTGTTTGCTTGTTTATTGCGTAACTTTCAATCCGTTAATCGGATTTGGGTAAAATGAAGGGTAGATAAAAGTGTGTATCGAATATAATCATATGAGTTGAATATTGATAGATGCTTATGTTATGTTAGCAGAAGAGGCAAGGCCTAGGAAAGGGAAACAGATAGTCGAGGAGTAGGCGGTTGTGATTGGAAGTTAGTACAGTATAGGAAGCTAGTACCAGGCAAGTGTTCTGAACTTTCTCGAGACATATTGTAGTTGATCGATAATCCTGTTCTACATTGCAAGTGCTTTGAAGCACTGAATCCAAAACCCTGATTCCAGTTATTGAACTTGAGCCGTAAACCTTATTCTTTCTGAACAATTAATTGGTGTACACCCCAAATACGAACCACAAATATACGATACTACTCCACAAATACATATAAACTAAATACCAAACACTGAACCGAATCACTTACATATTCAAACCATTGTACATTATGCTTTGAAAGACCAAATCCATGTAACCTTGAAATGTTGATTCCTTTGTTATCCAATTCTTTCATTACTTAACAGCTAAGCTTGGAAATTTCCATATTGATCCTTATAAGATTGAAACCATTTCATTATTGAACATCCAATGATGTTTATGATGCTGTTTATTGCTTTACATTGTTTATTCTATTATTATGTTAGAATTGGATTGTTTTTATAAAATTGTGGACCAGATTCGTGGTCAGACCAGATTAATGGTCAAGTTAGGCCAATGTGTGCCTTAGATCCAGTAGTTAGAGCAGTGCTGTATGCTTTGCTCGGGGTTAGTGCGTGACTGATCAGCAGCCTAACCTTGGTTTTTAAAATAAAAATATAATATCCAATTCTAAATCATAATTCATTGTTCACTTGATATCATAACCCTTTTCACTTGATGATCATTATTCTCAGTCTTGTCATTATGACTTGCTGAGCTAGTAGCTCATTTGTGCAATGTTGTTTATGTTCTTTTCCAGTTAAGAAGGAACCAGTTGGTAGCGAGGATCCCCAATCCAGTGCGAGAGCTAGGGGTCCAGGTTGATCGAGTTAAGTTAGCAGGCATCTTTTGGGATAATTTAAGTTTGTAAAAGTTTGTAATAATGTTTAATACTCAGTTCTGAGTTTGAATAGTTGGGATTTGGACGGTATGTAATATAAGTGTGTGTTTAGCTTGTGTACATACTTTAACCTGTTGCGGTCCGTGATAGTTGGTAAGTAGGGTCACTGCATATCATTATTATTATCTTTATTATTATTATAAGCAGGTGATAAATAAGGGGGGTGTGTGTTTGTGGACCCCAAACTTCTGACCCGGGTTTGGAGGGCGCCATAGGTTTGGTATCAGAGCTACAGGTTATAAGTCACTGACACAAGCCTAGGTTGACGGGAATGGGTAGAGGGTTAGGATTAGAAGTAAGAAATAGAAAAATAGAACGTTGAGAGGTTGAGTGCTAAGGTATAATAGGTATTAATATAATTCGCGTCGTGGTTCGAGATTCTTATATTGCGATATGATTTCAGATAGCAGCGATGGCCGACTCTTTCATCCCCGTATCAGCTGATCACTCAGAGCCCTCAGTTGGAGTACCATCCTTAGATCCACGACCTGTTGTTCCACCATTGTTGGTTATTTTACCTCCACCTATATTGCAGCCCGTACCACTACAGGCTATTCCACCCCTAGTGTAACACCCCCAAATCCGGGGTCGGGGATCCGGGTTGTCACGAGTTCTATTTCCCTTAATAACACCCAATCTTAATAAACAATCAACTACTCTATACTGTGACCCCACAATAAACACACACACCACAAGTTATAGTCTCAGAGATGAATATCTAAAAGTAACACGAGTCATTTTTTTCCAAAATTATATGCCATTACACCTTAAAAGGGTTTCTGAATAGATTTACATTTCTTTGCCATTATTACAATTGATAAAGATACATAAGTCTGGTACATCAAAAGTTGAAAGCCTAGCCTATTGGTAGTTCCTACCTCAACTACAGCGACATCAACGCCTATAGGAAACTGCGGAACGTTTCCTATCCGCTCGCGAATTGGGAGCTTGGTCATGTTCATCTTTTCTATCTGTTGTTGTGTGATGAAAGAAGAAAGCAAGGGTGAGCAGCAAGCCCACCAAAATAATATGTATAATGATTAACAATATATGAGCCTTCTCATAGTACTCATGAAAGTCTTGGTCAAAAGAAATGGACCAAGTTTGATATCTTAATGCGATGAAGTCGCAAAATATTTAGTATATATACATATATACTTTTCAAAATCTTGGAAGTCCTCTTCCATGCATAATATACACAGAGTTCCAGTTTATAACTGTATAAAACTATCGTTGCAAGGTGATCTCATATATCTAACCTTGTCTCAACGTTTTTCTGAAAATCTTTGACATGCATAAGATAATCATTTGCTAGATATAAGTTTAAAAGAGGAAGTTACAAGATACTCCAATATACTTATATCCGAATAGTACTTGAACTACCACCGTTCAAGTTATAATCAGTTTCAAAAGTTCATCACCCAGATGAGACTATAAGATAAGACTTGAATAAATTCAATCCTTGAAATATCATTATAAATAATGAAGTTACGAGATACTTCATTAAGTCCTGATATATATATACACCTATATATATATACATTTCATACACTCCTTGAAAACCTCTGTTATGAAAATTATAAACAGAGTTGCAATATCCAATGAATTTTGGAAAGAAAAGAATTTTGGCATAAACCTGATATCTTGCTGATCAGGCAAAGATACCAATAAGTAACCTTTTCTACTAGTAGATGGATGAATCCCCCACCGGTCATCACCCTGGCCACATAAGGACCTTGTGCTGGACCGCCACCCAGCCTCTTACGCGTTGATGGACTGCCACCCAGCCACTTACACTTTGATAGACCGTACCCCGGCATGTCGCTTATGCCGACTCAATTAGACGGACTTACTTCCCGGACGTTGGGCAAGTAATCAAATTGTTTCCTCAAAACAGCAACCACGTTGCGAATGTAAAATACACCACAGAGCCTGATCCCCCAGGTTTTGAGCGAGTATTTTAAATCCCCTTTGAAAGGAAGATCTTAAATATAAAAATGAGTTTTGGGGTCCACTCTAACTTTAAAAATCATTTTGAAGACTCAAAAACATTTTTAAGAATGTTTGGAGTACTGATGATTTATTAAAATAAATCAGTCCCAATATATTTAAAAAATATCTGAATATTATTATTTAACTAATATTCCCATAAAGAATAATCTTTATAAAAATAATTGAAGTAGAAGTTTTAAAACTCATACTTGAAATGGATATTAAATAACCAAAGATATACTTATACGAAAGTATAATCTTTATTTGAATAATCGAAAATAAGTTTGATTATCCAAACATTATTCTTTAATAAAATAAAGAATATTATTAAATAATATGCGGAGTCATAATACCTCGAATGAATATTATAAATAATATTCATTAAATAAAGTAAACGGAGTCATACATCCTCAAAGGAATATCCAATTAATAATCATTAAATAGAATAAACAGAGTCATAAGTCCTCGAATGAATATTCAAATAATATTCATTAAATAAAATAAAGTTATCGAATAAACCTTATTCGATCAATAGTTTTGAAAACTATATCCATATATATATAAATATATATATATGTTAGGAATATATGTGCATTAGTTTGATGATATGTTTAACAAAACACTTAAGTAGAAATTTAGTGTCTGTAACGGATAAGTCCACTTTGGCTATCCGTTGATGGTGTAGCTTTACTTAGAAATAAGTCTAGTATTGTAGCATATTTCAGTCTCTGTATTTAAAATGTAATTCTTAGAAGTTGAGAGAAACTATGAGTCATGTTGACTACTAGATGATATGCAGATAGGAAGGCCAATTGTAAATATTTCATGCCTTGTAATTTTGTATAAATGAAGTGGTATCAACGGATGACTTAAAGACCTTCAACGGATGAGAAGCTAAGCTTCAACGGATGTCTCTAAAAGCTTCAACGGATAACATCCTTCAACGGATGAAGTCATCAACGGATGAAAGCTTCAACGGATGTTCTGCTAATTAGCCGTTGATAAGTGGTAGTTGTACCTACAAACAGAGGCACATGGGTTGTTAGAGAAAACTGAGATGTGGTAGCCGAATTTCAGGATCAACAGAAAAAGCAGCCGTTCTTCTTTAGTACAAAGATGCAATAGTCAACAAAGTACTTGAGTGAACAGGAAAAGAAGCAAGTGAAGAACTTATTTTACTATTGTAATTTTATATTGTTTTTCACTTGTACACTTGGTAATATATAAACCAAGAAGAAGCTAGTAATTAGAGAGAGATTTTCCAGAGCTGTTAAGAAATATCTTGAGAGAAAATTCATCTAGTTTGTACTAGGATGCAGCTGTGATCAACATTGTTGAACACAGATTTTCTAATATACCATCTCTGGTGGAACAACAAATCCACCAGAAAAGTTTTTAAAGTTTGTTGTGTTCTTTACATTTTGTGTTTGAATATATATCTGTCTGCATTAGCTCAAAGCAATTCATACACTTGTTCATCTAGAACACACTGCTTTAATAAACTTCTCAAAACCTGAAAAAGTTTTGAGATTTACATTCAACCCCCCTTCTGTAAATCTCATTGTTAGTCCTCTAGGAATAACAATTGGTATCAGAGCAAGCTCTTGACACACAAAGAGTTTAAAGATCTTGGAATCTAACAAAGATGAGTAAGAAGGATATTGGAGTAAAGATCCCAGTTCTTGACAAAGACAGTTATCACCACTGGAAGGTGAAAATGCACCTTCATCTACTCTCCCAAGATGAAGGTTATGTAAACTGCATTGAGAATGGTCCTCACATTCCCCACAAAGTAGCCACAGTTGCTACGGCCACAATTGCTGTTGGTCAATCCATTCCAAAACCTAGAGCAGAATGGACAATGGAAGACACAGAAGAAGTCCACAAGGATAAGAAGGCTATGAACATTTTGTTTAATGGTCTTGACAAGGATATGTTTGATAATGTGATAAATTGTTCAACTGCCAAAGAGGTTTGGGACACAGTTCAGCTGCTGTGTGAAGGTACAGAACAAGTAAAAGAGAACAAAATGCAGCTTCTCATTCAACAGTATGAGTACTTTCATTTTGAAGAGAATGAATCTTTAAATGACACATTCAATAGATTCCAAAAGCTGTTGAATGGACTGAAGCTGTATGGTAGAGTGTACCAGGTGAAGGATTCAAATCTTAAATTTTTGAGATCCTTACCAAAGGAATGGAAACCCATGACTGTTTCCTTAAGAAACTCTCAGGATTATAAGGACTTTACTCTTGAAAGATTATATGGAATCTTGAAGACTTATGAACTAGAGTTGGAACAGGATGAGGTATTGGAGAGGGGGAGAAAGAAAGGAGGTTCAGTTGCATTGGTAGCTGAAAATGAGAAAGAATGCAGAAAAGAAACTGTGAGATCTACATCAAGCTCCAAAGATGGTGTAAGAAATCCAGAATCAGACAAGGGTAAAGGGCAAGTTGCTGAAAATGAAGACAACTCCAGTCAAGATGACTCTGATGGTATTGATGAGCATCTTGCATTTCTGTCCAGGAGATTTGCAAAGATGAAGTTCAGGAAAAACACTAGAGCCACTAAACCCTATAAGAACATGGTGGACAAATCCAAGTTCAAGTGTTTTAATTGTGGTATAAGTGGACACTTTGCAAGTGAGTGCAGAAAGCCAACCTCTGAAAAGAAGAAATTTGAACAAGTAGATTACAAAAAGAAATATTTTGATCTGCTCAAACAGAAGGAAAGGGCTTTCATTACTCAAGAAAAGGACTGGGCAGCTGATGGAGATGAAGATGATGAAGATGTGGATTATGTCAACCTTGCTCTCATGGCTGATTCTGAAGAAAACGAAGTTAGTTCATCAAGCAATCAGGAAAATAGAAGAAATCTATGGTACTTGGACAGTGGCTGTTCAAGACACATGACTGGAGATTTCTCCCTGCTCACAGAGTTTAAAGAGAGAGCTGGCCCCAGCATAACCTTTGGAGATGACAGCAAAGGGTTTACTATGGGATATGGCTTGATTTCAACAAGGAATGTCATCATTGAAGAAGTTGCATTAGTTGATGGTCTCAAGCACAACTTACTGAGTATCAGTCAACTATGTGATAGAGGGAATACAGTTTCCTTCAATTCTGAAGCCTGTGTTGTCACTAGTAAGAAAGACAACAAAGTGGTTCTAACTGGAGTTAGAAAAGGAAATGTGTACTTAGCTGACTTCAACTCTACAGATGCAGAATCTATTACTTGTCTCTTCAGCAAAGCAAGTTCAGTTGAGAGTTGGCTATGGCACAAGAAGCTATCCCATTTGAATTTCAAGACAATGAATGATCTAGTCAAAAAGGACTTAGTAAGAGGAATTCCTCTTGTTGAATTCTCAAGGGATGGTCTGTGTGATGCTTGTCAGAAAGGCAAACAAAGGAAAGCATCATTTCAGAAGAAGCTTGAAACAACAATTGATGAACCATTACAGCTGCTACATATGGATTTGTTTGGACCAGTCAATGTATTGTCAATAGCAAGAAAAAGATATTGCTTAGTGATTGTAGATGATTTCTCAAAGTTCTCATGGGTCTGTTTTCTTGGATCAAAGGATGAAGCAAGTGAAATCATTATCAATCACATCAGGCAAGTCAATAATCATCCTGACTTGAAGGTAAGAAACATCAGGAGTAACAATGGAACTGAGTTCAAGAATTTGACATTAAGGCTGTTCTGTGAAGAAAATGGAATCATGCATGAGTTCTCAGCTCCAAGAACACCTCAGCAAAATGGGGTAGTTGAAAGAAAGAACAGATCTTTAATTGAGGCTGCCAGAACAATGCTTGAAGAATCAAAGTTACCAATATATTTTTGGGCTGAAGCTGTTAATTGTGCCTGTTTCACTCAAAATATTTCTTTGATCAATCAAGCTAAAGGCATGACTCCTTATCAGTTGTTCAAGAAAAGAAAACCAACTCTAAACTTTCTTCATGTCTTTGGATGTAAATGTTTTATACTGAGGAATCAATCTGACCATAAAGGGAAGTTTGATGCAAAGGCTGATGAAGGAATATTTGTTGGTTATTCAGCTGGAAAATCTTATAGGGTCTACAATCTAAGAACCAACATTGTTATGGAATCTGTGCATGTTGTGTTTGATGATAAAAAGATTGATGGACTAACAGATGAGGAACATTATGAGAGACTCAAATTTGACAATATTGAAATATATTGTGATGATAATGAAGAAGAGATTGATGGAGACGACACTTCAAAAGGAATACAAAATTTGCTCCTGGATAATGCACAAAATTCAGCATCCGTTGAAAGACATTGTGCATCATCCGTTGAAGTACTTAATGAAGCATCCGTTGATCATAGCTCATCAACTGATAATCAATTTACATCATTAATTGATGGAACTCCAAGTTCCCTGCAAAGGACCAACAACTCAGGGGGAGTTTCAACTAATCAAAACTCTATCTCACATCATGACAATACTGAGATCACCTCATCTAGAGCTCATCTTCCACCTCAAAGGAAATGGACCAAGAATCATCCCTTTGAACTGATCATTGGTGATGCATCATCTAAAGTGCAAACAAGAAGAGCTACTCAAGATGAATGTCTGTATAGTAGTTTTCTATCTCAGGAGGAACCTAAGAAAGTGGAAGAAGCCTTATTGGATCCAGATTGGATATTAGCTATGCAGGAAGAGCTAAACCAATTTGAGAGAAACCAAGTTTGGAAGCTGGTACCCAAACCAAAGAACAAGAGTCCTATTGATACAAAATGGGTATTCAGAAATAAGATGGATGAAAATGGCATTATCATAAGGAATAAAGCCAGATTGGTTGCTAAAGGCTATTCTCAGCAAGAGGGAATAGATTTTGATGAGACATATGCTCCTGTTGCAAGACTTGAAGCTATCAGAATCTTTCTAGCCTATGCAGCCCATGCCAATTTCAAAGTCTATCAAATGGATGTCAAGAGTGCATTTCTAAATGGGAAATTAGAGGAAGAAGTCTATGTAAGTCAACCTCCAGGATTTGAAGATCCAAATTTTCCAGACTATGTGTATTATCTGTTGAAAGCACTCTATGGACTGAAGCAAGCACCTAGAGCCTGGTATGAAACATTATCAAAATTTCTTTTGGAGAATCACTTCACTAGAGGTACTGTTGATAAAACTCTCTTCTTTAGAAATGTTAATGGCTCTAGTATACTTGTTCAAATTTATGTAGATGACATAATATTTGGTTCTAAAGATAATAAACTTTGTAAAAAGTTTGCTAAGCTAATGCAAAGTAATTATGAAATGAGCCTAATGGGAGAACTAACCTATTTTCTTGGTTTACAAATTAAACAAGTTAGTAATGGAATTTTCATTAGTCAAACTAAATATATTCATGATCTTTTAAAGAAGTTTGACTTAATGGAATGTTCATCTGCAAAAACTCCCATGGCCACTGCCACCAAACTTGAATTAAATAAGACTGAAAGGTCTGTGGACATTACAAGTTATAGAGGCATGGTTGGTTCACTTTTATATTTAACTGCTAGCAGACCAGATATAATGTTTGCTACATGTCTGTGTGCTAGATTTCAAGCTGATCCTAGGGAGTCTCACTTAATTGCTATCAAGAGAATTTTCAGATATCTCAAGGGTACACCAAATTTAGGAATTTGGTATCCTAGAGAATCTGGCTTTGATCTAATTGGTTATTCAGATGCAGACTATGCAGGTTGCAAAATAGACAGGAAAAGTACAACAGGCTCCTGCCAATTCCTGGGAAACAAGCTTGTATCATGGTTTAGCAAAAAGCAAAATTCAGTCTCTACTTCTACAGCTGAGGCTGAATACATTGCTGCTGGAAGTTGCTGTTCTCAAATATTATGGATGAGGAATCAACTCCTTGATTATGGACTTCATGTTAATAGAATACCTATCTTTTGTGACAACACAAGTGCCATAGCCATAACAGAGAATCCTGTGCAGCACTCAAGGACCAAGCACATTGATATTAAGTACCACTTCATCAGGGAGCATGTCATGAATGGTACAGTGGAACTACATTTTGTTCCAAGTGAACAACAAATTGCTGACATATTTACCAAGCCTCTTGATGAATCAACATTCACAAGATTGGTAAGTGAGCTAGGTATGCTTAATTACTCTTAAAATTCATGTCTTCTTTGCAATTTGATGTGAAGCCTGAAATATATTAGTTGCTAGAACAAATTTGACTTTTAACAAAGTTTATTCCATCAACGGATGTTCCCTATCCGTTGAAAGTCAAAATTGCTCTATCAACGGATATTCATTATCCGTTGAAAGACAAGTATATCTCTGGAACTTTTATCCGTCAACGGATAAAGCTGAAGTACCTTTCAACGGATGACAATTTACATTATCCGTTGAAATGTCACATCAGACGTTTGAGGTGTTTCACAGCCGTTGATTCTATTTTCTTAACCGTTGATACCATACATACATCTGTATGTATTGGTTTTAAAGGTAGTTATTAGAATACTTACAGTTTATTCTTAAACGGCTGAAATTCACTAACACCTATTTATTGATTAATCCTTTATTTATTTCTTTTTCTTTGAAAGCATATAAGCCCTTCTGATTGTTCATTATTACTTTACGCTTTCTTAGAATTTCAAGCATTTACCATTTTCTCTCTGCAAAACCTTCAAGTTATTCTCTGCAATTTCTACTCACAACAATGGCACCAGTCGTGAAGATTATGTCTCAATCTGGGTTCATCTACGAGAAGAACAATTTCATAGCTCTGGTAGAAAAGAATGAAGCCCACTCAGATTATCACAAAATGATGGACTTCATCAAAAACTGTAAACTTAGCTATGCAATGCTGGAAGCCCCAACGATTTTCTGTGAAGTAGTTGAGGAGATTTGGACAACTGCTGAGTTCAACTCCATGGATATGACTATCTCCTTCACTCTCAAAGGTAAAAATCACTGTATTAACTGTGATGACTTACAAGCATGTTTTAAATTACCTGAGAACAATGCCATGACACCACACACTGATAGTGATGTATCCAGCATGTTAGATTCCATAGGTTACTCTCTTAACTCTGCTAATTTAGGGGGTATTAGACGAAAAGGCCTTAGGAAAGAATGGAGTTTTCTTGGGGATGCCTTCATAAAGGTTTTCTCTGGGAAAATTAGTAATTTTGATGCCATAACTTCATCTCTTGTTAATATGTTCTATATGCTTGTTTCTGATAGGTACTTTAACTTTAGCAACTATGTGATGCTAGAATTAGGTACTAGATTAGGTAACAAAGCTAATAGACCTAATAACATCTATTATGCTAGATTCTTTATGTTATTGGCTAACCATGTTGCTGAAGGTTTAGTCATTATCAATGAGAATAATAAACTCAAGTGCTGGGCACAAGAGAAAAGAGTTCTTGCAGACTTATTGAGAATGGATCTCAACAGCAGTGTGCAATTGGTATATTTACCAATCATGAATGCACCCCAGGTAGGTGAGGTAATTGCTTCTACAACTCCTACTTCTTCCAACCCCTCTATTTCTTTATCTTCTAGTGTGGCCATGAAATCTGTGTCAATGCCCCAACAGATTTCTACCAAGGTCACCAAATCTAAACTTTCAAAATCCAAGACAAAGAAAACCACCTCTGTTGTTTCTCAAAAGACAACAGTTGTAACAACAACCATTAACCCTGAGGGAAGTGATCAGGGTGTGAGTGGTGAGGGGAGGGGTGAACATCAAAGAAACCCCCAGGATAAGGAAGGAGAGTTGAGTGCTTCCCAAGCTAGCCAAGCCCCAGTTTCTCAAAAAGCTGTGGTGGTTGAAAAGGTTTCTAGCACATCCCTAGTAGCATCCTCCCAAAAGGATGTTACTATTGAAAAGAGTTCCCAACCAGGAACACAGAACAAAAGAGGGAGGGACACTAAAGCCAAACACTCACCTACAAAAGCTTTTATTAGAAGAAAGAAGGCTAGAACCCAATCTTCTACACAGGGCACACACACTGCACAGATACATCCATCTGTCTCTGTGCCTTCTCAAACTCAGTTTGATGTGACTCCAATAAATGTGGAGTCACAGCCCCATTCTCTCACAATAACTACACATCAATCACCAAATACTTCTTCACCATCTCTGGATGTGGATATGTTATTCCCATCAATTCCTGATTCTCCCTCTTTACAACTCAGGGAGGAGCCCCACTCAAATACAGGTGATCATCATCTTTTAGATGATTTGTTGGATCACCCGCAAATTCTTTCAGATATAATTGAAGGATCTGTATCAACACATATCAAATCAATCTATACAGATTCAACAGTTATATCACTTTCAATTTCATCTTCTTTTCCTTCTTCAACGGATATCACTCATCCGTTGACAACTGGTTGCTCTTCAACGGATAAGCTTAACAGCAGTTATCCGTTGATAACAACAGTTTCAACTTCAACGGATATTCCACATCCGTTGATAGTCTCTACACAAATAACTGAAATGATTCCAAGTGTAGAAGACATGAATACTGTGCAATCACTTTTAGGATTGAGGGCAGGGAGTGAAAATTTGAGTGAGAGGCTGGGTTGCTCCCAGGCAAAAGGAGAGATTGAGAGCACAAAAATGCATGCTATTTCTTCCAGCATGGCAAAAGTCAGTGAGTGGAGTACCACCTTCGAAGGTGAAGGTGAGGGAGTGAGATGTGTGAGCCAGGGGGAGCCCCTGATGCAAGAACATAGAGAAAAAGAGAGAAAAGCAGGTACAGTTGATACAAGGGTGAAACCAGCCATTGCTCATGAGTCAATGATTGTGGATGATGCTGAAAAGGAAAGACAATTACAGCAACATTACAAAGCTGTAATTGATAACATTTCCTTGGATGCTGACACTTTTACTCATCCTGTGACAGCCTATCAAATGTTGGCTGCTCAGGGCAATGAGGAGGCAGAAAGGACACTACATCTAGTGCACACAACAGAATCTCTTCAAAGGGATAAAGCTGCTATTAACAGGATGCCTTCTACAGCTGGTGAGCCATCTGAGGAATTTGGAGTAAATTCTGATGATGATGACTCTATTTCTTCTGATGGAAGCATGAACATAGGGGGAGATGAAGACCCTAGTTCCATTCCTAATCTACCTGAATGGGCCCTGACTAAGGAGCATAGAACAGGTGAATTCAATGTCCACTTGGTCAAACAAATCATCACTATTCAACAGGCCATTCAGAACACTTCAAATGCAAATATCAAGGCTATCCTCCAAGCTCACCTGGACTCACTGCATCTCATGAAGTTGCAGAAAGTAAAGCAAAATATGAGTCTAGATGATCTCAGGAAAGATATTGCTGACTTGAAATCCTTCACTTCAGAAAAATTGGATTCAGTCATGCCCTATGGTACTTTGCAGGACTTGGTTTCGAGATTGAAAAAGGAATCAGTTACTGAACAAAGGCTGGCCAAGTTGGAAGGCAGAGTTCAAGGAATTGAAGACTCTGTGGCCACCCTTCTTCTCAACCAACAATCTCAAACCAATCTCCTAATGCAGCTGGCAAAAGCACAAGGCTTGACCCCTCTCCTTGATGATAACAAAAAGGGGGAGAATAAAAGGGAAGGGGAAGGAGAGCCCTCTACAAAGATTCAGATATCTAAAGTGCTAGTTCCTGCCATCAATACCTCTCCAATCATTCAAATCAAGGGAAAACCTGATGGAATTGATTTGATTCAGCTAGCAGCAGCTGAAATACAAATGAAAGAACAATGGAGGAAAATTGATGAAAGGTTACAATTGGTGTTTAGTTCTACACAAAATAAATCAACATCTGTGAAATTTAGCACAAAGATTGAACCAATCAACATGGAGCTCAAGCCAGTAGGGAGAAATAAGGTTGGAGAGACTTCTTTCAAGAATTTAAAACCTATGGTTCTAAAGCCCAACACTAGATCCAGTATGGACTCCACAAAGAATCCCCTAGACTTTGCTCAGATAAAGGAAGTAGACTTTCCTCTTCCAAAACCTGATGGAGACAAAGTTCTAAGTGCAAGCATCATAAAGAAGAAGGAGACCAAGGACAAGGGTGAGAGAATGAACATGGCCTTTATCTATAGAGAGGGAAAGAGTATCTGTGTGATGCAAGGACATCCCAAATTTCTAAAGGCTAAAAGGGAAGAAACCAGAAGGTTGAAGAAAGAAGCTGTAAAACTCAAGGCTGACAAAAGAGCACAAGCAAAGCTTGAAAAACAGCTAAAGTCAAGCCAAGTTGAAGAAATGAAAGGAATTGAAGTCAGGGGTGAAGAAAAGATTGCTAACTTAGATGAGGTTCTTGGGAGCATATTTGGTGAAAATATGGAGGAAAGAGAGGAATGGCAGAAGGGAAACAGAAGAAAGGCCAAGGCACACAGAAGGAGTGAAGATAACCCTGAAGATACCAAATCTATATCTAAACCACTACCTTCCATACCTGAACCTTTTGTTGCTGATCCCTCTATAAATATCCATGGTGAACCAATCATTCCAAAAGAGGAACCTATTGATTGGGACAACATCACATTGCCTACCTTTTTAACCACTCTACCACTACCAAAGAAACAGAAAAGAAAATCTAAATCTACACCTCCCCTAACCTCTAAGAAATTCACTCAAAAACAAAAACCTAACCCTAAGCCACCCATTTCTAAAGATGATTATGTTCACATCTGTGACATAAAAGAAGCTTCAGATATTAATCTCTATCTGGATGAGCTGGAGGAAGTAAGGGGAATAGCTGCCTACAGACAGCTACCAGAGAGATTGGTTTTCAGATATAAGGGAGCTGGGGAAAGAACATGGCCTCTCTACAGGATTCTAAATGAAGGCTACTCTACCTTGATCAGAGTCTTTTCAGCCATCAAAAAGGATTCTGGCTTTACCAGAACAGCCAAGACTGAAATTCTCAACAAGATTGCCAACATAAGGAAGACTTGGAGGGAACCAAATGCTTTGCCCAGAACCTTACTCATACAAGAAAGGGGAACTAAAATTCACAAATCACCTCATTGGTTGATGGAATTTAGAGATGACAAAGGAGTCAGAAGATTTTTCAGACTTGAAGACCAACTCAAGATTGCCAGCAATGAAACTCTCAAGGAAATGCAATCTAAGTTGGATATCAGTGATGAAGATGAAGCTGAATTCTTCAGACAACTCCAACTCCAAATTGAGGAAAATGACAAAGGGCTAGGAAAGAAAACCAGGGAACAAAGAAGAAAATGATGATTTGCTCAGGCTAGAGGAGCACCCTTGGAAATACTGTAAATCTTCAATTACCTCCTAGTACATACACTTTTGCAGCACTTTTATATTTCTACTTAGTTTCAATTCAAATATTTGTTAAGTGTTTTGTTATCATCAAGTTAACCCTGAATTTATGCCTACAATTCTTATAGACATAAATAGGGGGAGATTGTTAGGAATATATGTGCATTAGTTTGATGATATGTTTAACAAAACACTTAAGTAGAAATTTAGTGTCTGTAGCCTCAACGGATAAGTCCACTTTGGCTATCCGTTGATGCTGTAGCTTTACTTAGAAATAAGTCTAGTATTGTAGCATATTTCAGTCTCTGTATTTAAAATGTAATTCTTAGAAGTTGAGAGAAACTATGAGTCATGTTGACTACTAGATGATATGCAGATAGGAAGGCCAATTGTAAATATTTCATGCCTTGTAATTTTGTATAAATGAAGTGGTATCAACGGATGACTTAAAGACCTTCAACGGATGAGAAGCTAAGCTTCAACGGATGTCTCTAAAAGCTTCAACGGATAACATCCTTCAACGGATGAAGTCATCAACGGATGAAAGCTTCAACGGATGTTCTGCTAATTAGCCGTTGATAAGTGGTAGTTGTACCTACAAACAGAGGCACATGGGTTGTCAGAGAAAACTGAGATGTGGTAGCCGAATTTCAGGATCAACAGAAAAAGCAGCCGTTCTTCTTTAGTACAAAGATGCAATAGTCAACAAAGTACTTGAGTGAACAGGAAAAGAAGCAAGTGAAGAACTTATTTTACTATTGTAATTTTATATTGTTTTTCACTTGTACACTTGGTAATATATAAACCAAGAAGAAGCTAGTAATTAGAGAGAGATTTTCCAGAGCTGTTAAGAAATATCTTGAGAGAAAATTCATCTAGTTTGTACTAGGATGCAGCTGTGATCAACATTGTTGAACACAGATTTTCTAATATACCATCTCTGGTGGAACAACAAATCCACCAGAAAAGTTTTTAAAGTTTGTTGTGTTCTTTACATTTTGTGTTTGAATATATATCTGTCTGCATTAGCTCAAAGCAATTCATACACTTGTTCATCTAGAACACACTGCTTTAATAAACTTCTCAAAACCTGAAAAAGTTTTGAGATTTACATTCAACCCCCCTTCTGTAAATCTCATTGTTAGTCCTCTAGGAATAACAATTCACTTCTTAGGACCTTAGCGCTTACCACTTGCACCAAAACTCCGGAGTGTTAGTGAGGTGCTACTTTATTCCCTTAAGGGAACAGCCAGCGCCACGTTTCGAATAGGCAAGATGCTGGATATACCCAACAATCCCCCCCCAGCATATTGCCAATATTCAAGCAAATGCCTTACGTTGGGACTCGAACACGTGACCTGCTCTGATACCACTTCTTAGGACCTTAGCGCTTACCACTTGCACCAAAACTCCGGAGTGTTAGTGAGGTGCTACTTTATTCCCTTAAGGGAACAGCCAGCGCCACGTTTCGAATAGGCAAGATGCTGGATATACCCAACAATATATATAATATACTCGGGAACATCGACTCCCGGTTTAGAAATATGTTCACCTTGGGGTCCCCTTTTCTAAGGGTATATGCAAATTACCGCTTATCTCTAGCATAGGTATTATGAAACTAATAAGCATTTGAACCAACAGATATATATCAAGATTACGAAACAGACATGCATATATACCATATCACATGCTCCAATATATCGCAAGAATTTGCTAATAACAATCATGCATTTATCACAAGATAATGCATATACACATTACATCACAACAACAGTATAACGGGTAGAAAACTTGCCTGAGTGCTCCCGGATAGACTTAAGCTTAGAGTGGGTCCGATAACCTATGAACAACAACATAAGTCGGAATTAAACCCCGGTCGCTTAAGAAACTAGACTTTAACCATTTAGAGTCCTAACGTTCGCTTTCGCGCTTAACGATTCACTTAAGTCGCTCGAGTATCCTCGGCTCCACCATTTTTAATAAATTAACCATTAAGGGTTTTAAGGAGATTCTTTCGCGAGTACCTTACCAACTGCCTAATACACTTTAAATAATTGCTTCATATTCCAATTAGTCATTTAAGGGCCTTAACCAAGGTTTCAAAGTAAGGCGAGGGGTAATGGTTCGGTCGCGAAACGTCGTTACTTAAAACGGTCGTTTCTCCTAAACCGTACATCGGATTTAAGCGAACCAAATATCAAAACGAAGCTCGTAACATGAACTATCTAATCATGGCAATGGTCAAAACATAACAGGGAGTTCTCGGGTCCTGATGTTAAGAGCAAAAACAGTCTAAAGTATATCGGACATTACAACGACTATGTTTACGCGATTTCCCAAATTTTTACCATTCCAAATCATATCAATCCAACTACCAATCAACAACAACTCAAGATACACATCAATGCTACTGATTTCAGTCATAATAAGCTCAAGGATCTCAATCCAATCATATATTATAACATCTCCAAATTCAACTAAACTACTTAACAATTAAGCTCGAATCATGCTTATCATTCAAATTACTACTCATCCATCCAAACCATCTCCAAACTTCAACATTCAAACTTATTACTAAAGGGTGTGAAGATTTATACCTTTCTTGGAGGGTGGAAAGTTACTAGGAATCCTTATGGAGCCTCCTACAAGCTTGATCTTTCCAAAGAAATCAAGAACACAAAGTTAGGCTTTGAAGTTTCTAAAAGTCCGATTTAAAGAACTATAAAAATGAGGGTCTTACCATGCTTATTTGGAAGAGACTTGTGAACAAGAGTTGTAGGCCATCTCAATACCTTTCCAACGAGCTATAGAACACAATTGAAGGAGATATGGAAGTTTGAAGTTGCTGGGTTTGTTTTAGCCGAGAGCTTTCTTCTTGAAATGGGAAAGTCAACTTTCAATTTGTATTTGTGTTATGATATTTGTTGGTTGGTTGCTTCCTTTTGTCTTGGAAATAAATTAAATTTTTTACCATGGTGAAAAATGTGTGGCTCACAATCAACCAACCAATCCTTCCCACTTGTCATGCTTAGGTCATCAAGCTTAGGTCATCTTGTTACACTTGTCTTCTTCTTGATGGTGTCATGACATTATCATCCACTAACCTCTTTGATTAACCCCTAATTACTTGGCTAATGACCACTTATCTGTTATACGGTTCGCTTAACTTTCGTTCTCGTTTATCGTTTGAGGGATCATACCCGGGATCTTATTACGTGGGTTCCTCTAAACCTTTCTCAATATTTTATATTCCTTTTATGATCATCTCTTATAATCCTTGAATTAAATCCTTTTAATCATGTTACCTTATACTCAATTCTTTCGGTATCTGATGGATTTTCGGGAAAAATCAAAGTATTCGAATTTGGATTCTGACGATCTTTACATACACTTATTTACTTTATGGAATACTAATACGATCTTAGAATTTCCATAACAGTACTCCTATATAGCGTGGTCTTATAATTTTCCTTAATCAGCATCATCAGCAAAATTTACTATTCATCCGTGTTTCAAAAATTCCAAAAATTGGGGTTATTACAGTCTTCCCTCCTTAAAAGGATTCCGTCCCGGAATCGGATAAAAATGAATAGGGACACTTTCTTAGCATTGCACTTTCTAACTCTCAAGTCAATTTTCCCACATTATGGTTCAACCATCAAACTCTGACTAGTTTGATATCCCTTCTCTTAAGCACTCGTTCCTTTTTAATCTATAACCTTCCTGGTTGCTCCATATAGGTTACGTCTGGTTGCATGTCTATGCGCTCATATGCCCCTATTTGTCTGGCATCCGAATTACACTTCCTTAACATTGATACGTGGAACACGTTATGAACTTGCTACATGTTCGGGGGTAGGGCTAGCTCATATGCTAACTTCCCAATACGTCTTAATACCTCAAAGGGTCCAAAAATTTCGTGGGCTTAGCTTTCCGTTCTTTCTGGACCTCATCCATCCTTTCCAAGGGGATACCTATAATCATCACTAGGTCCCCTACTTCCTACTCTTTGTCTTTTTGTTGTCAATTCAACATACTTCTTATGTCCATCTTGGGCTACTACCAGCCGTCCTCTGATTAGATCTATTATATCCTTGGTCCCTTGGACCACTGCTGGTCCGAACATCTAGCACTCTGCAACTTTATTCTGATACAAGGGAGATCGGCATCTCTTTCTGTATAGGGCCTCGTAAGGCGACATTCCAACACTGTCATATCATCCATCATCATAAGAAAACTCAATTCGTGCTAAGTGATCATTCCAAACTCTTTCAAGTCTATCGCACAGACTCTCATCATAGCTTCTAGCATAGCTTTTGCTTTTCAATACCCACTCTTTTCCAGTTCGTAATTGTTACTATGTTCCGTACCTAATATCATACTGGTTACACTTTTTCTCGCTAGCATTCTATAACCTTTAAATAAACGCGTCAACCTTAGTATCACGAATGTGTTAGAATCGGAATACCCCTGCACTGATACTACTTCATTTCTAGCGGCTTCCATCTTTGAAAGCTTGATCCATCATATAGAAGTAAAGGAATTTATTGAGAGATCACTATGATCATGAACACTTGTTCTATTGCATAGTTAGTACAGAAGGTGGCCAGCCTTTAGTACTTGACAAGCAATTAAACAACATGTGGTATCCTACTAGGCTTCTATCATACAGATAGGTAGTCATTCGGCAATACCTCCCCTTCTGGAAGGGTTGTTCTTCTCAGCTTATATGAAATGAAAAGAAGAGAAAAGAATGAATTGAAGAGAATTGTATATATGAGAAAAAAAATATACTGCCACAAAATATCTGGCTTGGAACCTACCTCTGAACTATAGAGGTTTGTCATAGGAGAACAAAACATATGTGTATATATATCAACATCAAGTATTATCGCATCACATTTCGCATGCTTAAATATTTTTGCTATTCCGTCCATCATTCTATGGACCCATGCTCTTCCTCGAGCTTATACTCAATCACCTTTGAAACTCCCTCGACATCGAAAATCGAATCTGGAATCTCATTCTAGACATCATCGTTACTAGAATTCTATGCTTGCATTGCAACCTTCCTCGTATAGTAACACGACTCCCTATTGATAAGGAGGAATAAATATTCAATAGGTAAATAATCTACTTAATTAGTCTATTCAATGGTAACTTATACACCACCACGACCCGATTAGTGGTACTCAATCTCAACATCCATTCCAATACAACTCTCACGGTTGTAATCCGCTCATTACTCGCAGAATCATTACTGTATTACTATGATCCCCCACTGACCTACTGTCGTCATTCTTTTCCATGAAGTCTTAATAGCTAACCATACAGAGTCCATACATATCGTATCGAATTCTTCTAAGGAGTTAACATAATCACCATTCATAATTCATGAAGAACACTCCAAATTCTAACGTACTTTCATGACATGAAGCATATAAAATTGCAGAAGAGTTTCAATCAAAGCACCGATAGCAGGTTAATACCATTCTTAATCATATGCCTTCAATAGAAGACTTAACTCAAAGGTTTGTTTGGTCCTTTTTGAAATATGGTCCTGGCTTATTCTCAAGATAGGACCTTCTAAGATAGATAGCCCGCTAATGGCGATTACACGAATTAAACCTTTACCCAACTACTATTACGGTTGAGTATTGCACAGTCATCAGAAGGAATGTCAATCTTTCGAACCGTAATACAACCTTCCCGGCTTCAACCATCATCACTGTATTCCTCTCGCACGAGCGCCTATAATTATCCTCTTACATTTAAAGTGTCGACCACCTCTTTGGCCTTTCCTAATGGTAAAATTTCCTTACAGTCAATGTCATTTCAACCACCTCCAAATAAATTTTCTACCTTATTTCAATCACTGCCTTTGTGAAGATGTTTTCCATAAAATCTGATGAGTAAAAAACAATATCACCATTTTTCCATAAGTTATTGCCTCAGTCTTTAGAGGTTAATCACTATCACGACTGACTCTCAATCATACTTAGAACATATTTTATCTTAGGCCCTAATTGCCCTGAACAATTTCGACCTTTACTGGTTCGATCCATACTTTCTCGTGGTTTAACACGTGCCCCACTTGGCATTATTATAATTACGTCATATTTCCTTTATCAACATTTCTATTCTTGAGAATTTTGAATATTACCTTTCTCCTTGTAAAACCTCTAAGGTTATCCTTGAATCATTCCTCCTGTATTCCCTAGATACAGGGCATATCAAGATACCATTTATTATTACCAGAATCATTGTCTATATACTTCTGAAAAAAATTTCTCCAGTGATTCTTAAAGGTTGTTATTACCTTAATCCTTTCCAATTCATACTGTCAAAACTCATACTATCCCTTTTAAGGTTGAAATGCCAACCTTTATGCATTCCCCTAGGATTCATTTTAAGTTACTGATGTTCTATCCTTAATTCCACCTTTAAAAAGGTACATGCATCCTTCCATGGATAAATCAAGTCATATATCCCTGATAAGGGTGTCTTTTCAATCATTCCCACCTCGATAGTATATGCCTAATTTCACAATAACATTTGTATTCAAAATGAGGTCAATCAAAATGGCCTCCAAAAGATAACAACGGTTATCCGCTTTTCTTTCCTAATTTGGTAATGATAACATGGATGTTCTGGAAGATATTGGTCGTGTTCAACGTGAACATCTTCTTAATAAATCCTCATTTTCTTTTGTTTTTCAACAGTCATCTCAACGTTGGGATGTCTTTCATACCTGGCGTCTCCCTTTCTGGGTATCAAGCCACCAGTCTTACACTTCACATTCTTGAAGGTCACTTCCTTCCTCCAATTCTCCTAATTTTCTTACTTCCTTGTCTCTTAGTCTATCCGCGTCTCATTATTTATCCTTCGAACTATCTCAAGGTTTTCCTCGAATCCTCCCAACTTATAGGGGATAAAATATATGTATCTCTTATGCCTTCAACCATCAATTTTAACTCATGGTGAATCACCCTCATCCTGACGATTACATACTTTTCTAGTTCTATTACTATGATTCTTTAGGGTTTCCTCATACCCAACTCCCTTATCATTCCTCAACTCTATTGCCTTAATATTCCTTTCCACTTCAGTTTCTTTTTATTTTCCTTTCTCTTATAATTATTTCATGAACCAACACAACATAAGCATTGATTTCAAATATCCCGTCATTCTGGATTCGTGTCCTCAGAACGAATCTTGACAACTTTTACAACTTAGATTCATAATTCATCATACTCGTCCGCCTTTGTTATGGCTCTAAAGCTTTTACACTATCTCCATAACCTTGGGAAGTACTTTCTTGAAAACAATTGACTGAACTTTAATCAGTTTATTGTAACCTCTGGCTCCGTGCCTTCCTTGGACTTTCACCAGCGGGTGGTCTCTCTCTTAGGAGGGTAAGTGACAAAAACACTCTTTTGTGATTCGTCAATCATTTAGAATCTCAAATGATTCCTGTATTTCCTTTAGCCAGGCTCTTGCCTCGACTGGGTCAGCTTGTTCCTTGGAACTCTGAGAGCTTAGCGACTTAAAGAACCTGAAAGAATTTTTCACCGCATTGTTTCCTCAAGGTGGTGGTTGGGGATAATAGTATAAGTTCTGTTTAGGCAGGTCCATGAATTGTCCAATAGGAGTACCATCCTGATTCTCCCTATCTTGTTCAACTTCTATTTTCTCAGTATGAAATGTTCCAACCTTCTCCCATAATCAGGGTTATCTTATACGTTAAAAATCCTTGTTTTCCACTTCATTATGTTATGGGTTCCTTCTATCTTGATGTCGACCTCCCTGACTATCACGTTCAGGGTTTGCTCTAAATCTTATTCCTCAAACTAGCTTTCATCTAAGATCTCATCTTTAAGTTCTTGAACATTTGGAACCCAAATTCTGTAGGAATGCCTCATTATTCCCTTATCATCTTTCTCGATATTAATCTCTTATCTATTTGTTGGCTTTTTGCCTTCATTCATCACTTTTTCTGGCACAATATGTTCTTTTCCAATAATTCGGGCTGTATTGCAATCTCAAACAACTTTTCGGTACCGCCTCCGGTTACCTTCACTTCTATTTCCATTTTCTCAAAATCTCTTATAACTCTCCCAAAGACATTATAATCTTGAGTCTCTCCTTTTTACTAAGGGCATCAGCCACCACATTGGCTTTCCCCAAATGATAAAGAATCTCCCAATCATAATTCTTGATTAGCTCTAACCGCCTCCTCTGGCGTATGTTGAGCTCTTTCTACGTGAAAATGTATTAGAGCACTTATGGCTTAGGTAATTCTCGTACTTCTCTCCATACAAGTAGTGCCTCCAATCTTTAGGGCAAAACTATTGCCATGAGCCCAAGCTCATAGGTGGGGATATCGAATTTTATATTCCCTTAATTTTCTTGACGCGTACGCGATTACCTTCCTGTGCTGTATAAGAAGCACCCTAATTCCTTATGCGAAGCGTCAATACAAATCACAAAATCTCCTTTTTCCATCCGGCGATGCCAACATAGGGGCCATCACCAATCTTTGCTTCAGTTCTTGAAAGTTGTTCTCGCATTTCTCTGTCCATTCAAACTTCTTAGTCTTACGAGTAAGCCGCGTTAAAGGGGCTACTATCTTTACAAACTTGAACGAACCTCCGGTAGTGACCAGCCAATCCTACCTCTGGTAATTCCCCTAACCATGGTCATCAATTCCTCAGTGGTCCTTTATTCATTCTTGTCAGGACCCTCCACGGGATTCTTCTCAGCAACAATCCTTTCTAGGACAACATCCTCAACCGCTACATCCTCAATAGAAACATCATCCGGTCCCTCATTAGGGTGTTCCATTGGATCCACAATCTGATCTCCAATAACTAATAAAATATCATCGCGTTGTTGCTCCTCAACCTCAGGGTTCGGAGTCCCGCTACCATATATGATAACGAACTATGCTTCTATCACGATATTTATAAGGGTTCCCATAAGGGTTTTAACTGTCAGTACTACGTTAGGTAGCCCGACTATGAACTTGGCAAGAGTTCTTATTATCTTTGTGAACTTATTATCTTAACGTCACATCATCTCTGAGGTTTATAACGCTTAGCTCTGATACCATTTCTGTAGCACCCCCAAATCCGGGGTCGGGGATCCGGGTTGTCACGAGTTCCATTTCCCTTAATAACACCCAATCTTAATAAACAATGAACTACTCTGTACTGTGACCCCACAATAAACACACACACCACAAGTTATAGTCTCAGAGATGAATATCTAAAAGTAACACGAGTCATTTTATTCCAAGATTATATGCCATTACACCTTAAAAGGGTTTCTGAATAGATTTAAATTTCTTTGCCATTATTACAATTGATAAAGATACATAAGTCTGGTACATCAAAAGTTGAAAGCCTAGCCTATTGGTAGTTCCTACCTCAGCTACAGCGACATCAACGCCTATAGGAAACTGCGGAACGTTTCCTATCCGCTCGCGAATTGGGAGCTTGGTCATGTTACATCTTTTCTATCTATTGTTGTGTGATGAAAGAAGAAAGCAAGGGATGAGCAGACAAGCCCACCAAAATAATATGTATAATGATTAACAATATATGAGCCTTCTCATAGTACTCATGAAAGTCTTGGTCAAAAGAAATGGACCAAGTTTGATATCTTAATGCGATGAAGTCGCAAAATATTCAGTATATATACATATATACTTTTCAAATTCTTGGAAGTCCTCTTCCATGCATAATATACACAGAGTTCCAGTTTATAACTGTATAAAACTATCGTTGCAAGGTGATCTCATATATCTAACCTTGTCTCAACAGTTTTTCTGAAAATGTTTGACATGCATAAGATAATCATTTGCTAGATATAAGTTTAAAAGAGGAAGTTACAAGATACTTCAATATACTTATATCCGAATAGTACTTGAACTACCACCGTTCAAGTTATAATCAGTTTCAAAAGTTCATCACCCAGATGAGACTACAAGATAAGACTTGAATAGATTCAATCCTTGAAATATCATTATAAATAATGAAGTTACGAGATACTTCATTAAGTCCCGAATATATATACACCTATATATATATACATTTCATACACTCCTTGAAAACCTCTGTTATGAAAATTATAAACAGAGTTGCAATATCCAATGAATTTTGGAAAGAAAAGAATTTTGACATAAACCTGATATCTTGCTGATCAGGCAAAGATACCAATAAGTAACCTTTTCTACTAGTAGATGGATGAATCCCCCACCGGTCATCACCCTGGCCACATAAGGACCTTGTGCTAGACCGCCACCCGGCCTCTTACGCGTTGATGGACTGCCACCCAGCCACTTACACTTTGATAGACCGTACCCCGGCCTGTCGCTTATGCCGACTCAATTAGATGGACTTACTTCCCGGACGTTGGGCAAGTAATCAAATTGTTTCCTCAAAACAGCAACCACGTTGCGAATGTAAAATACACCACAGAGCCGGATCCCCCAGATTTTGAGCGAGTATTTAAATCCCCTTTGAAAGGAAGATCTTAAATATGAAAATGAATTTTGGGGTCCACTCTAACTTTAAAAATCATTTTGAAGACTCGAAAACATTTTTAAGAATGTTTGGAGTACTGCTGATTTATTAAAATAAATCAGTCCCAATATATTTAGAAAATATCTGAATATTATTATTTAAATAATATTCTCATAAAGAATAATCTTTATAAAAATAATTGAAGTAGAAGTTTTAAAACTCCTACTTGAAATGGATATTAAATAACCAAAGATATACTTATACGAAAGTATAATCTTTATTTGAATAATCGAAAATAAGTTTGATTATCGAAACATTATTCTTTAATAAAATAAAGAATATTATTAAATAATAAGCGGAGTCATAATACCTCGAATGAATATTATAAATAATATTCATTAAATAAAATAAACGGAGTCATACATCCTCAAAGGAATATCCAATTAATAATCATTAAATAGAATAAACAGAGTCATAAGTCCTCGAATGAATATTCAAATAATATTCATTAAATAAAATAAAGTTATCGAATAAACCTTATTCGATCAATAGTTTTGAAAACTATATCCATATATATATAAATATATATATATAATATACTCGCGAACATCGACTCCCGGTTTAGAAATATGTTCACCTTGGGGTTCCCTTTTCTAAGGGTATATGCAAATTACCGCTTATCTCTAGCATAGGTATTATGCAACTAATAAGCATTTGAACCAACAGATATATATCAAGATTACGAAAGACATGCATATATACCATATCACATGCTCCAATATATCGCAAGAATTTGCTAATAACAATCATGCATTTATCACAAGATAATGCATATACACATATACATCACAACAACAGTATAACGGGTAGAAAACTTGCCTGAGTGCTCCCGGATAGACTTAAGCTTAGAGTTGGTCCGATAACCTATGAACAACAACATAAGTCGGAATTAAACCCCGGTCGCTTAAGAAACTAGACTTTAACCATTTAGAGTCCTAACGTTCGCTTTCGCGCTTAACGATTCACTTAAGTCGCTCGAGTATCCTCAGCTCCACCATTTTTAATAAATTAACCATTAAGGGTTTTAAGGAGATTCTTTCACGAGTACCTTACCAACTGCCTAATCCACTTTACATAATTGTTTCATATTCCAATTAGTCATTTAAGGGCCTTAACCATGGTTTCAAAGTAAGGCGATGGGTAATGGTTCGGTCGCGAAACGCCGTTAGTTAAAATGGTCGTTTCTCCTAAACCGTACATCGGATTTAAGCGAACCACATATCAAAACGAAGCTCGTAACATGAACTATCTAATCATGGCAATGATCTAAACCTAACAGGAATTCTCGGGTCCTGATGTTAAGAGCAAAAACAGTCTAAAGTATATCGGACATTACGACGGCTATGTTTACGCGATTTCCCAAATTTTTACCATTTCAAATCATATCAGTCCAACTACCAATCAACAACAACTCAAGATACACATCAATTCTACTGAATTCAGTCATAATAAGCTCAAGGATCTCAATCCAATCATATATTATAACATCTCCAAATTCAACTAAACTACTTAACAATTAAGCTCGAATCATGCTTATCATTCAAATTACTACTCATCCATCCAAACCATCTCCAAACTTCAATATTCAAACTTATTACTAAAGGGTGTGAAGATTTATACCTTTCTTGGAGGGTGGAAAGTTACTAGGAAGCCTTATGGAGCCTCCTACAAGCTTGATCTTTCCAAAGAAATCAAGAACACAAAGTTAGGCTTTGAAGTTTCTAAAAGTCCGATTTAAAGAACTATAAAAATGAGCGTCTTACCTTGTTTATTTGGAAGAGACTTGTGAACAAGAGTTGTAGGCCATCTCAATACCTTTCCAAAGAGCTATAGAACACAACATTTGAGTGAGTATTGAAGGAGATATGGCAGTTTGAAGTTGCTGGGTTTGTTTTAGCCGAGAGCTTTCTTCTTGAAATGGGAAAGTCAACTTTCAATTTGTATTTGTGTTATGATATTTGTTGGTTGGTTGCTTCCTTTTGTCTTGGAAATAAATTAAATTTTTACCATGGTGAAAAATGTGTGGCTCACAATCAACCAACCAATCCTTCCGACTGGTCATGCTTAGGTCATCAAGCTTAGGTCATCTTGTTACACTTGTCTTCTTCTTGATGGTGTCATGACATCATCATCCACTAACCTCTTTGATTAACCCCTAATTACTTGGCTAATGACCGCTTATCTGTTATACGGTTCGCTTAACTTTCGTTCTCGTTTATCGTTTGAGGGATCATACCCGGGATCTTATTACTTGGGTTCCCCTAAACCTTTCTCAATATTTTATATTCCTTTTTATGATCCTCTCTTAAAATCCTTGAATTTAAATCATTTTTATCACGTTACCTTATACTCAATTCTTTCCGTATCTGGTGGATTTTCGGGAAAAAAACAAAGTGTCCGGATCCGAATTCTAATGACCTTTACATACACTCCTTTACTTTATGGAATACTAATACGATCTTAGAATTTCCATAACAGTACTCCTATATAACGTGGTCTGATAATTTTCCTTAATCAGCATTGTCAGCAAAAGTTACTATTCTTCCGGGTTTCAAAATTTTCCAAAAATTGGGGTTATTACAAAAGTCCTAAGATCTCTGTTCTTTTGAATAAGTAGTCTCACTGCACTAGTCTCATGACTTTTGAGAGTTAGAGTTCCCTCACAAGGATTACTAAATACATACACTCATCTACCTCTCCTTTTGCCAGGAAGGATCCTACCTCTCTTATTCTCTGTTTTTCACTCAATCTTTTCTCTCATTCTCACATGAAAGGCTCAAATGTTGTTTGACCTACAGAATTAAGAGGTGGCTGAGAAGAGTTTATCTATGATCATATGATTAGGGGAAATCCATATAGGTCTAATAATACTCATTTCATCAGAAGAGTGAGTTCATAACATTCGTGACTAGGTCACAGTTTGACTCACAGATTGCTCAGTGGTTTTGACAGTGTGTTGTCCGCCACTTATAGTGGGAACCTCCAATTGAATTGGAGGGGATTTGACAAGGTTACTGTCATATGCACCAGCCTCAAACCCTTGTATGTCTTGCAACACACTGGCACTTGAATGTGCTATGCTTGCCTCCCCTATGACAGGATCATGGACAATTGTACTCCTAGCTTCAACTGCAGAGGCAATTTCTGCTAGAGTTGTGAGGGGAGTTGTTCCTTCTTGAGGAACCTCCAATTGAATTGGAGAGGATTTAGATAACTCCCCCTCAGGAGTACTACCCTCAAACCTATCAGTCTGTTAAGACTGTTTTGCACATGAAAGTGCATTAGTGACATTCATGAAAAACTGATGAGTTTCCATGTTTGTGATACCATGTTTCTTTTCTCAATCAACAAAACAAATGAGAACATTCTGAGGATTTTGTCCTTTTATAAAACTGGTTCCTTTTGAGAGTTACTTGAGTGGGATTGTACTTGAGTTTGTGTTTGTGTTGTTGTGCCTGGGTGAACTGCAGTTCGGTTTTGAAATGTTTTAGCTGCAGTTTTAGCACTAATACATGTGGATTGATTATCTGAATTCCCTGTTGTTGTCTGAGTAGATTGTGTTGGACCTGTAATGCATTGAACAAATGTATCTTTTTGGAGTTTCATTAGACAAATACATTGTAAGGTATTTTAGTTTCAAGCATTATTGCAGAGAAGACAATATTCAATACAGATATAAGCACATAGTAATCATTACACAAACAAGAGAATGCTTAGAGAAGAATTTGGATTTTCATTAATAATGGAAACAGAGTATATTAAGACATAGATTTCAACAAGTAAATCCTAATCCTAACTACTCTAGTTTGGGCTTCTTCTATGCCTCCAACCTCCTTTCCCTACGCTTGTAAGCTCTGGACATGGAGTGTGCAAGAGAAATGATTCTCTCCTGCAACTCCAAAGCAGCAAGGCGTTGCTACTCAGCTACTCTTTCCCGTCTCTCCTGCTCAAGAGAGACTTCCATCTCAAAGAAAATGATGTTGAGTTGATCATCCCATGAGAGTTCATCAAAGATCTCTCTTGGAATATCAAAGGGGCTGCAAACAACCCCCCTGAGACGGACACGAAGTCCGAAGGGATCAAAGTAAATTTGGTCTTCATCTAGATGATGGACAGGCCGGTAAGCTCCATGAATAAAACTGTAAAAGACTGGGGCATCCATTTGAGTGAGAGAGAGAGAGAGATAAACAGGAGGTGAGTTTGAAATTAGATGTTTATTGAGAATAAGAGAGTGATGAATGATAAAGAGTGAAGCGTTTTAATTTATAGAGGGAGTAAAGATAGAAACCAATAGACTCTTGAGTTGCCCGGATAATAAGAGTAATAATCACATAAGCATATTTGACAGTTAGAAATTACTAGTTATTATTCCCCATGCAAGTACTCAAGAATCTTAGTTCACTATTTAGAATAATTGTTCCCCATGCAAATAAATAAGTACTCCCTACACAAAAAGTAACTCCTCCTATCAGCATTCGGTCAAATAAATTAACTACTATCAGCATACTCAAAACATCATAAAAAATGTACTAGTCTACTTACATTAGACTAACCTATTTCCACATAAACAAGAAATCACATAAACATGTAAATGTGTCAATAAGTCAGAGAAATTATAGACAAAGTATGTCAAAAGTATTTTTCTGAACAGAATTTATGAATTAAATTATTTCAGTTTTTCATACTTTTTGCTTCTTTTGATCTTTTATTTATTAACTTCATATATTGAGGATATGAATTAATAAATATTCAGTTTACTTAGAATTTTTCCAAGTTCAAATATTCGAAAAGTCTGGGTATTTATAGTAAAAGTAGATGACTTGTCGAGAACTCAGAAATAGACAATTGGAGTTGACTATCGAGAAGTCATTTTGAGAAAGGAAATACATGTCGAGAAGTCATTTTAAATCACTCTTATAGAGAACTCAAACTTGACTTATCGAAATGTCAAATAAATACCCAGTTTGTCCAAACAATGGACTGAACAAATTCTAACTTTTACTTGAGTAAATTCAAAATAAAATTAGAATGCATTTTCCACAAGTATTTTACCAGAATAATTTATCAATTTAAATTATCTCAGTTCTGAGTTATTTGATAAGTTAAAATTTGTACTTGTAGAGAACTCTGTGAATGAATACTACTAGAGAACTCTACAGGGACTTATCGATAAGTCATTTTTAGCCTATTGAGAAGTCACTCGAGAAGTCAGTAAATTGACTTATTGAGGACTCGCTCGAGAGGTCCTAAAATAACTTGTCGAGAATTTAACTTACTTATAGAGAACTCAGTTCTCTAAATACTTTTGGTTATTATAATTCTGCCTTGAGTTAATTTTACATATTAAGGATTGTTAGGTCTCAATATATTTGTAGAAGGGGGTTGAATACAAACAATACCGTTTAATCGAATAAAATGCAGAATAAAAAAGTGAAACAAAATTCAAGTTAAATAAAACTATTATTAAACTTGAAAGGTATTACAACAACGGTATCGTTTACAAGGGATTAATCTCAAATAAATTATTCCAAATCTAGAATAAATTTGACATGAACTTTTTCTATTTTTGTAATAAAAAGGATCAAATGCTAAATGCAATTTGAGATTAAGTTCTAGGAATTTTGATCCGCTAGATAGTTACACAAGAACAAGAAAAAGATTTCTAGTGGATTAGATTTAACAATGAATACTAGAAATAAATGATCTGTGTAATTGCAATAAGTTCTCTGCAGTTTTTCTTTTGTTCTGTGTTCTTCTGTGTTTTACATTCAATACACTGCTTCTGTTGAAAATCAATTGTTGTTGATAAGTAAACAAAACAATCCACTTGATCCAGAAAGACTTTCGGCAAGACAATTCATTTGAACTAGAAAGACTTTCGGCAAGATAATCCATTTGAACTAGAAAGACTTTCGGCAAGACAATTATTTGAACCGGCAAGACAATCAAATGAACTGGCATGACTTTCGGTATGACTATTGATTGTCATACCGATTGTCTTGCTAATACAAAAGATAGTCTTGCTGAATTAATATAGAATATTAATTCAAAAACAATTCTGAAAATACATAATATTAATTCAGAATTAATTAATCAATTAATTCAATTAATTAATAAATTAATCTTTGCATATATAATTTATTTTCTTAATTAAATTATACGACTTAATTAATTAATAGAGAATTAATATTACTCTTGAACAACAACCATTCTTCTGAAAATCTTCTGATAATTATGAATCAATTCCACACTTCAATGTTGACACTCGATGTACTGTCTGGTTCATGAGTGACTGACTTCCATGACTTTTCTTCATGCCTTGACTCTGATACTCTTGATTTTCTTCAGACTAAATCCTTGTAATTAATTGATACCCTGACGAGATCTCTGTCACTTGATTAAATCCACAATCTTGATTTATATCACTGAGGCTTGATCAATTTCTTGAGCTTCTTTCAGTGAATTAAGTCATCAAGTCTGTAGAAGAACAATGTTGCTTAATCCTTTGACATATGTTACTATGAGAGATCTCTCTGATGATAAAACCACTATTTACTTGTTACATCCTTATTTGAGTTGAGTTAAATCCTCGAATAAACAAATAGGCTATTACATATGCCTTTCAATCTCCCCCTATTTGTTTATTAGACAATAACAACAAATACCTAGAGGATAACTCAACTAACAAATAAGAAAAAGATATAAACAGTAATGCAAAGTAAATAGCAGAAAAGTTCTGGATTATATTTAACATTTTCCAGATTCCAAAAGAAATTTACAAGTGAATACAAGATAGATGTTCATCTAGTCTGAACATATAACTACATTAGTCTATCTTGATTCATAAAGCTCTAATAATATTACATTGAGTTTTGAGCTAATTGAATTCAGTTGTCTTCCCTTCCAAATTCACCTTCTTCCAAATCTTGAAGCAACTCCTTGTCAAAGACATGATCCTTTTCTGAAGTGAAGCTGTCTGGTCTAACTGGTTGAACTCCAACTGACTTTAGCTTATTCTTGAACTGATTGTACCTTTTAATATTCTTTTTACAATAAGCTTGAATCAGGTCAGCTGCTTGAGTTTTCAACATGGATGAATATCCAACAGTTCTTAAGTGATGTTCCATCCAGACAAGATGCCTAGCTGATTAGTCTTTAAGAGATTGTGAATCGAGCTGGCAGATTTGAAGACAGTCAGACTTAAAGAATCTTACCTGATGAGGATTGTTGAACACTTGAGGACTAGCCCTGCTGGCAAACTCTTTGAGCCTTTCTCGAAGAACTTCATTCAATTCTGAGCTTCTTTTGACTTTGTTGAGAAGAACCCAAATCTCTGACAAAGAACGATTCTCAAACAGATGAAGTGATACCTTGAAAGATCCTTCGCTCTGACAATATACAAATATGCTCATCTCATTTAGGGATCTATCAAAGGCAGCTGTGATCCTTGAGACTTCAGTCTTTATAGCATTCATGTACATGTCATTGTTTGGATTAGAGATCTCCAGCTTGTCCAGAAGATGTAGAAACTGCCTATCATTGTTTGTGCTCAGCTGAGGCATATCAAGTACTCTCCTAGCTTCATCCCATTTTTCACCAATCTTCAGTCTGACATCTCTTCTCCTTTCTTTAGCTTTAATGTCATGAAGACATTGCTTTTGAAGAGTTTATGTTCTTTGGATATCTTTCCTCATGTCAATGATCTGGGATACCTTTTTGAGTTCAGCTTCTTTTCTTTTCAACTCTGATTGCTGCTGCTGAAATTCTTTCTCAAAAACAGGATCCACTGGAGCTTCCTCTTCCCATTCTCCAAAATCACTTTCCTCCTTAGCTTCAAAGAAACCATCTTTATCTTCCAAGATTGGTTCAGTGGGAACGTCACAAATATCAAAGTCATCATGTTCTCCATTATAGTAGATATCATCAGGCTTCCCTGTGCCTCCAGTAGACGAATCTTTTTCTTTTCCCTTTTCACTTCTCCCTTTCTTCTCCCCCTTAGTTGAGGAATCCTCTACAGACTTTCCCTTAGATCCTCCATGACCTCCATCACCTCCAGAGCCTGAGCCTCCACCAGACGGCCCTTCAAAGAAACTCCTTTGTTCTTTATTAGGGCAGTGATGATTTTTGATCATGAAGTACAAGTGCTTCATCCCTTCATTGAGATATTCTATGCCCATCTCTATCTTCAGAAATCTGGAAGAATCTAGTGAATGATTCATTTCAACCAAGTCTTCAAGAGAAGTCATTCTTGTATGGAGAGAGCAGAAGTTTGAAATGTCTTCAGCTGATAACGTTGGAGATGCCTGGATTGAGTTAAGCTTTGGTACAACAGATGTCTTCAAATCTGATATTTCAGTCTTGATGAGAGCCAGCTGATTATTGACAGAGGTAGATGAAGAAGACCGTTCAACCACTTGTGCTTTGAATGATTTAGCTTCAGCCTGACTTTTTTCAAGTTGTTCCTTGAGATCAGCAATTTGAGCTAACAGATTTTCAATGTTTGTGTCTGTGTGTGCGCTCACCTGAATATCTCTCCTGTTTGATTCACTCAACTCACGTGCTTGTGTATCTCTCAATATAATTGCTCGTGAGGAGTCTTCCTGATGCTGATCTTCTGTACCTGCATTTAAAATCACCCTAGCCTCTTCAAGAGAGGTCAGTGGTGGTGCAATGGGAATTCGCGAGTCCCGATCCTCAGTCAAACCTATCTTTTCATGTGAAACAGATGTCTGAATTGCTTCAGGGATAGATTGACCGAGTTGCCCTCCACTTTCTCCATATAAATCTGCGAGTGGAGAATCCCGTGAGGGAGCCAGAGGTGTTGGATCTGGGAGGGGAGAAAATGACTCTATTAAAGGTGGCTGAGAGTCAGATTTTCCCTCAGAAGTATGTGACTGCTCTTCTGCCGTAACTATGGCAGACACTGTAACCAACTCAATGTGCACTCCTCGCTCCGTGTCCTGAGTATCATCTATTGGTCTGTATGCTTCCATTGTGAGTAATGGAATTGTGCTTGACTCAGTACAGGATACCATGGCCCTATGGCGAATTTCAATAGATTCATCCTGTTGAGAGAATGTCTCTAGTAACTGTTCACTGGCCATATCAAAGTCCATGTCCTGTTGGGAGGACAAGGATGGGCTTTCAGATGCCTCAGTAAATGTTCTTCTTTTCTTGGGAGGAGGCAAAGCTGAGGGTTCATTCACATCCACTAACATACTACTTCATACTAACCTTCTAGGCAACATTTTAGACAGTGGGGGAGAGGTTGAGATAGGTTGTGACTCTGTGTTTGGCTCTATGACCTGGGATTAAAGCTGTGGTTCTACAACTTCATGGTCAGTCCTATCAACCACTGGGGGTCTTTCAACAGAAGGAGAAATAGTTTGAGTTTGAAGAATTATTACCTGCAGAGGAAGAGCATCTGATGATTGAGCCTGGGTGGTTTGAACCACTGGAGGTTGAGCTTGTTGTTCATGACCGGGAAGATTGAAGATAGGTAAAGGAATGTAAGTGGCCATGAAAGCAGATACAAGTACTGGAACTTGCATGAATTTGAAGGTTGTGTCTTGGCGAGTGTAAATATTTTTGCTTACTGGAGGGAGTTCGGTTATTGAAGAGTTAGCAAAAAGGGCTTTATGCTCAGGTGAGAGAAGATGTTCTGCTATGAGCATGAGAAAATGAGCGTAGTAGCACGAGACCCTATGATTTGTAGAATGATCACGTAAAGCAGTTTTGAGACATCTCAGAAGAATGGGTAAAAGTAGTTTACCAAAATTGATCCATTGATTGAAAACAACCGCAAGACCAATATACTGCAGAATGGAAGTGATGTTGTGAAAGTTGGATTTAGTGCAGTTGGCAAACACTTAGAAAGTGTATCGAAGAAAATGTCCCATTCAGAAACCAAATTGGATTTAGACAACTTGGTTAAATTAATCACCCCCTGATAGTGAATAGCATGGAAAAAGTTTGAAATATCATTTTCAGAGGGCAAATTACAGAAATTGTCCATAGGAAAATTTAACGCTCGATTGACGACTGTTTCATCAACCACATACTGTGTGTTTGCCACGGTGAATGAAAAAGATTTAAAATCATCGGCCACAGTAGAGGTTGTGTAAATCAGTCTGAGCAGATCAATATTTAAAATCATATTTGATTTAATAGCAGAGCTAACAATCAAATGATCATTTAAAAATCTAATCTACGGCTTAAATTTTTCCACATCACATTTATCTGGATTAAAATAACCAACAAGATTATGCGAAACAATTTGGAAATTGAGAGCCATTTAAAAATTATAATAAGACACACACTTTCAGAATTTTAAGAGTAATATTAAGAAAATTCGAATTAATTAAATTAATTTAATAATTCGAATTAAATCAATTATATCCGAAAAATTTAGAAAGTAATGTATCTCGTTAATGTTCTTAACTCACAAAAGCAGATATGCAAAATCACAAGACACAAAACCAAATTGAAATACAAAAAACTGATTTTGGGGAAAATCGAATTGAAGTAAAAAAACAAAAAAAATGGGCAGCACTTCTGTATGTATATACGTGTATGTATATATAACAGGAGTGAAGTTTTGTTTGCTGAGTAAAAACTCGAGCAAGAAGTATCAATAGAGGCGGTTTTGATCTGTTCGAAATGAGAGAGAGTGAGTGAAATAAGAGAGAAACTGTTGGAATTTTGAAAGAGTGAACTGAATGAATTACAAAACAAAAAAAACGTTAAGTAGACAACTGGTATGACAATCGAGGAAAGTCATACCGATTGTCTTCCCGATTGTCATACCAGGCAATTGAGAAACAAAAATACTAATAATATAACTGGTATGACAATCTGATAGTCATACCGATTGTCATACCAGTATAAAATAAAAACAAATATAAATTTTATTACTGGCATGACAATCAATAGTCATACCGATTGTCTCGCCAGTTATAAAATTAAACTGAATTTAAAATTAAAACAATAACAAATATATATACTGAAATGACTTTCAGCAAGACAATTTCAATTGTCTTGCCGATTGTCACTCAAGTATAAAATTAAAACAAATATATATATATATATATATATATATACTGAAATGACTTTCAGCAAGACAATTTCAATTGTCTTGCCGATTGTCATTCTAGTATAGAATAAAAAGAAATATATGTATATATATATATTATATAAAACAAATATAAACAGTTTTTAACAAATACAGAACATATTAAAAATTACAGAAAACTATAATAAATACTAATATAGATATGGAATAAAATATTTACAGAATTAAAATATTTCAGAGATAATTATATTTTCAGTCCAAAAATAGATTTCTTTTGAATTTTAGCAAATAAAATTCATAGAAAAATATATTTTTTTAGAGAAAATAAGATATTCTGAGACATTAAAATTAACAAGTTGAATAAATAAATAAGATAAGATAATAAAAATTTACATAAAAATAAGCAAGAAATTATGGAAAATGATAAAATAAATTTGCAAATGCATTTTTCATTTATGAAAAATTCATTTGTAAATTCACTCAAGAACAGATTTCAGATATTCACAAGTTTAATCACTAAAGCTATTCAACATACCCAATTTACCAACTAATTTGGTAAATGTGGATTCATCAAGAGGTTTAGTGAAAATATCTGCTATTTGTTCTTCTGTTGGAACAAAAAATAGTTCAACAGTACCATTCATGACGTGATCTCTAATAAATTGATACATGATGTCAATGTGCTTGGTCTTTGTATGCTACACAGGGTTGTTGGTGATGGCTATTGCACTTGTATTGTCACATAGAATAGGTATTTTGTTCAATACAGAGCCATAGTCCCGTAGCTGATTCCTAATCCACAAGATCTGAGCACAGCAGCTTCCAGCAGCAATATATTCAGCCTCGGCCGTTGAATTTGAAATTGTTTGCTGTTTCTTGCTATACCATGAGACTAGTCTGCTACCTAGGAATTGACAACTCCCTGAGGTGCTTTTCCTATCAACAACACTTTCTGCGTAATCTGAATCTGTATATCCAACAAGGTTAAACCCAGATTCTTTAGGGTACCAAATACCTAGATTTGGTGTTCCCTTAAGATATCTTAAGATTCGTTTAACAGCAACGAGATGAATATCTCTAGGATCCGCTTGGAACCTTGCACATAAGCATGCAGCATACATAATATCTGGTCTACTTGCAGTAAGATAGAGTAACGAGCCAATCATACCTCTGTAGCTTGTGACATCTACCTTAATGGAGTTTTCACATGGTCCAAGCTTGACAGTTGTAGTTGACGGAGTCCTTGCTGATGCAGAATCCTCTAGATTGTACTTTTTGAGGAGTTCCTTGAGATACTTGGATTGACAAATAAAAGTTCCATCTAACCTTTGATTTACTTGTAATCCAAGAAAGAACTTCAGCTCTCCCATCATGCTCATTTCAAATTTGCTGTGCATTAACTTAGAAAATCTCTTACAGAGATTATCATTAGTAGACCCAAATATTATATCATCCACATAGACTTGGACTAATATAGTATCATTCTTATACTTTTTAGAAAAGAGAGTTTTGTCTATGACACCTTTAATAAAGCTATTTTCAATAAAAAATTCAGAGAGAGTGTCATACCATTTTCTCGGAGACTGTTTGAGTCCATAGATAGCCTTGAAAAGAAAGTAGAAAAAATCCAAATGATTTGGATCTTCAAAACCAGGAGGTTGCTCTACATATACCTCTTCATCCAGCTTTCCATTCAGAAAGGCACTCTTGACATCCATTTGATAAACTTTAAAGTTAGAGAATGCTGAAAATGCCAGAAATATCCTGATGACCTCTAGTCTAGCCACTGGAGCATAGGTTTCATTATAAGCAATGCCTTCAGCTTGAGAATACCCTTTAGCTACCAGTCTTGCTTTGTTTCTTGTAACCACACCATCTTCATCTAGTTTATTCCTGAATACCCACCGAGTACCAACAGTTTTCTTGTGTGTAGGTCTAGGTACCAGTTTCCAGACTTGTTGATGTTCAAATTGATTGAGTTCATCTTGCATAGCAATCACCCAATCTGGATCAGTCAGTGCTTCCTCAATCTTCTTAGGTTCCATCTCAGAAAGAAATCCTGAGAACAGACACTCATTTTGAGTAGCATGTCTAGTTCTGACTCCAACATCTGGATCACCAATAATCAACTCAAAAGGATGAGCTTTATTCCAGACAGTTTGTCTTGGAAGATTTGATCTTGATGATTCGCCTTGAAATTCATTGGGATGTTGTGTCCTACTAGTTGATCCTTCAGCATCTCCCCCTGAGTTGTTGCCATGTTGACTTGAAGATTCTCCGTCAGTAGCAGTGGTATCTCCATTGTTGCCAAAGTTTCCATCACCATTACCTTGAGTATCATCATGATTAACAGGTTCTTCACCATCAACAACCTCAGGTTCTTGATCATGTTCTGATTCTGAATCTGACATATCATCAAACTTTAGTTTGTCAGAAGGATCTTCAGTTTGGGTACTAGGGAGTTTAGTGTCATCAAATGTAACATTGACACTTTCAGTTACTTTGTGTTGATCAATGATATACACCCTGTATGATCTTCTTCCATATCCAACAAAAATACCCTCATATGCCTTTGCCTCGAATTTACCACGATGATCATCTCCATCCTTGAGCATGAAGCATCTGGCACCAAATACATGAAAGTATTTGATAGAAGGTTTCTGTTCATTCAAAATCTCATAAGGAGTTTTCATGAAGTCTTTGTTGATTAGAGTTCGATTCTGAGTATAACATGCAGTATTGACAGCTTCAGCCAAAAGTACATTGGAAGACCTGATTCACTTAACATCATTCTTGCAGCTTCAATCAATGTACGATTCTTCCTTTCTACCACTCCATTTTGTTGAGGGGTTCTAGGAGCTGAAAATTGTCTGGTAATCCCTTTGTCTGTATAGAATCCATTGAGAAGTGAATTCTTGAATTATGTTCCATTATCTGACCTTATTACTCTAACAGGGACATTAGAATCTAACTCGATCAACTTGATATGATCAATCACAACTTGTGGTGTTTCATCCTTAGAGTGAAGGAATAAAACCCACGTATACTTGGAATAGTCGTCAACTATCATAAGACAGTAACACTTCTTTGACATCGAAAGAACATTAACTGGTCCAAATAAATCCATGTGCAATAATTGCAGAACACCAGTTATGGAGGATGTGTTAGTGCCTCTGTGACTTGCTTTCTTTGACTTTCCTTTCTGGCAAGCCTCACACAGTCCTTCTGGGGAGAATTCCAGCTGAGGCAGACCTCTGACCAATTCTCTTTTGACAAGAGAATTCATTATTTTGAAATTGAGATGAGAAAGTCTCTTGTGCCATAGCCAACTCTCATCTGACGATGCCTTTGCATAGAAACAATTGACTTCAGGATTGCTTCCAGAGTTCATGTCAGCTACGAACAGATTTCCTTTCCGGA
Organism: Apium graveolens; assembly: GCF_009905375.1. Lineage (NCBI taxonomy): Eukaryota > Viridiplantae > Streptophyta > Magnoliopsida > Apiales > Apiaceae > Apium > Apium graveolens. The sequence goes on along the minus strand of NC_133648.1, from coordinate 158,758,374 downwards.
TTCCCATTAAGGAGGGTTTTTCATTTTTCTTGTGCAGAATCTGACACTTCAGCTTGTCGAATAAAACATTGTAGCCGTTGTCACAGAACTGACTAATGCTAAGCAGATTGTGTTCAAGTCCTTGCACAACATACACATTTTCAATGATAACATTTCCAGCTAGCAAACAGCCATATCCCTCAGTTAAACCTTTGATGTTATCTCCAAAGGTAACCACTAGGCCAGCTTTCTCAACCACATTTGATAGCAGGGCTCTATCTCCGGTCATATGTCTTGACGATCCGCTGTCAAGAATCCACACTACCGGTTGTACCTGTTTAATGCCCTGCAATATAAATGGATTAGACCTTCTTCGGAACCCAAGCTTGGTTGGGTCCGGCATACTTGTAAAATTGGCCTTTATCAGGCAAAACAACATCCTTAACTTTAATGTTCTCAACTTTCTCAATGACTGGACATTTGACCTTGTGAACAACCTTGACAAATTTCTGTTTAGGCTTAGGCACAAATGTCTCCTTTCTAGCTTTAGGAGGACTAGCAGTCTTAGACCTATCATGCTTCCTATTATTCACATGCTGACGAGGAGTAGTCTTATCATTAGAAACATGCTTACCATTAAAATAAGCATACATCAAATTAAAAGCACAAGACATACAATCAGGAACACCACATGCTTTATGAGAGGGATTAATAATAGGCAACTTATGCATGGTAGACATGGCATTTGTGTTATCCAACTCATGTGTGTCTGAGTTAGTCTCAGTTGCTTTCACAACTTTGACTGGAACCTTTGACACACTTGACTTGGAAACAGCTTTCTCATTAGCAAGATCTTTAGCACGGATTTCTTCTTGAATAATAAATGAGGTCTCATCAAATGGTTCAGCAATTGATTCTTTATAGAGGGGTTCATCAACACCCTTAAGCACATGTGGTACTTCCCTACCTTTAGCACAGACATGGGGAGGGGAGTTTATGCCTAATTTTCCAATAGCAACATTGTAATCATAACCTATTCCAGATGTTTGATTAACAGCTTGCTTATTGTAAAACTCTTTGGACTTCGAACAAGAATTAAAGTAAGCTTTAACCTTAGCCTCAAGACCGGTGATCTTGTTTTTGAGAATAGTTTTAAGTTGTCTATAACAGTCAACTCTATTCTCTAGAAAAGATACTTGTTCTTTTAATTTATCTTGATTAATGTGCACAAGTCTTAATCCATTGACCTCTTTCTCAAGGTCTTTGATTTGTTGATTTAACATTTCATTATCACGACGAGCAAAATCTAAGGAACCTCCTAGATGACAAACTAATTCAGCATCAGTAAATTTTACCTCTTTTCTTGACGATGAGGTGTTTGCATCACTAGCCATGAGAGCAAGATTCCCAACTTCTTCATCTTCACTGTCAGTATCATCCCAGCTTCTTCCCTTTGCCAGGTAAGCCCTTTCAGATTTACTCTTCTGATTAGAATCATAAGAGTTCTTCCTCACTTGTTTTAGCTTCCTGCATTCTGTGGCAAAGTGTCCCAACTCATTGCAGTTGAAGCATCGAATGGTGCTTCGATCAACCATCCCTGTTTTGTACCCACCACTGCTGGTGTTTGAGGATGAAGATCCACCTTTCTGGAATCTGTTGTAGTTGGACTTGTACTTGAACATGGGATTCCTCTTGAATCTGACATTGGAGAATCTCTTGACAATCAGGGCCATTGACTCAACTTCCAATTGCTCCAGTTCTTCCAAGGAATAAAAATCATCTCCTGATTGATTTGTAGTAGGAGGATCAAATTCTGCTACTATCACATTTTTTTCAACCTTGGAAGACTGTACCATTCTTTCGGACTGTTGAGATTATTGTTGATATTGTGGTTATTGTTGTTGTTCTTCAGCTACTAGAGCAGTAGACGTGCTGATCACTCTTTCTTTCCCGTAGACTTCCTTCTGCTAAATCTGCTCCAACTCATAAGTCTTTAACACACCATAGAGCCTTTCCAAAGAAATCTCACTCAGATCTCTTGCTTCTCTTATGGCAGTGATTCTATGTTCGAGATAAGTTCGCAGTGTTAAAAGGAACTTTTTGTTGACCTCCCTGATGGAATAGTATTTACCATTAATGTTCAGGTTGTTGATCAATGCATTGTACTTCTCAAACACTTCAGTGATTCCTTCTCGTGGATTGGATTTAAAGTATTCATACTCAGAGGTTAGGATTTCCAACTTGTTCTCCCTAACTTCCTCTGTGCCTTCATTAATCACCTCAATAGTTTCCCATATGTGTTTGGAATCTTTACAGTTCATCACATGTCTATTCATCAAGGGATCAAGGGAATCCACTAAAATTAATTGAAGGCTAGCATCCAGGGAGGCTTCTTCTTTTTCAGCAGGAGAAAAATCCTCAGGATCTTTCACATAAGTTCTAGCTTTGGTAATCACCACATCATTTTCTATTACCTCTGGTTCAATAACCATCGGAATTTTCGGACCCTTCTTTAACACTTCCAGATATTTGGAATTTGCAACTTGTAAAAACAATAGCATCTTCTTCCACATAACATAATTTTCTTTATCAAATAAGGGAATTTTAACGGTTCCAACTTTTTCTGTAGTCATTATGAATTTTTGAGTAAATAAAAATTCAAGGAGTGAAAGAATCACAAAAGTCTAGGATCTTGATTTGTTCGTTAATCAGAAGACTCTGATACCAGTTGTTAGGTCTCAATATGTTTGTAGAAGGGGGGTTGAATACAAACAATACCGTTTAATCGAATAAAATGCGGAATAAAAAAGTGAAACAAAATTCAAGTTAAATAAAACTATTATTAAACTTGAAAGGTGTTACAACAACGGTATCGTTTACAAGGGATTAATCTCAAATAAATTATTCCAAATCTAGAATAAATTCGACATGAACTTTTTCTATTTTTGTAATAAAAAGGATCAAATGCTAAATGCAATTTGAGATTAAGCTCTAGGGATTTTGATCCGCTAGATAGTTATACAAGAACAAGAAAAGGATTTCTAGTGGATTAGATTTAACAATGAATACTAGAAATAAATGATCTGTGTAATTGCAATAAGTTCTCTGCAGTTTTTCTTTTGTTCTGTGTTCTTCTGTGTTTTACATTCAATACACTGCTTCTGTTGAAAATCAGCTGATGTTGATAAGTAAACAAAACAATCCACTTGATCCAGAAAGACTTTCGGCAAGACAATTCATTTGAACTAGAAAGACTTTCGGCAAGACAATCCATTTGAACTAGAAAGACTTTCGGCAAGACAATTATTTGAACCGGCAAGACAATCAAATGAACTGGCATGACTTTTGGTATGACTATTGATTGTCATACCGATTGTCTTGCTAATACAAAAGATAGTCTTGCTGAATTAATATAGAATATTAATTCAAAAACAATTCTGAAAATACATACTATTAATTCAGAATTAATTAATCAATTAATTCAATTAATCAATAAATTAATCTTCGCAGATATAATTTATTTTCTTAATTAAATTATATGACTTAATTAATTAATAGAGAATTAATACTACTCTTGAACATCAACCATTCTTCTGAAAATCTTCTGATAATTATGAATCAATTCCACACTTCAATGTTGACACTCGATGTACTGTCTGGTTCATGAGTGACTAACTTCCGTGACTTTTCTTCATGCCTTGACTTTGATACTCTTGATTTTCTTCGTACTAAATTCTTGTAATTAATTGATACCCTGACGAGATCTCTGTCACTTGATTAAATCCACAATCTTGATTTATATCACTGAGGCTTGATCAATTTCTTGAGCTTCTTCCAGTGAATTAAGTCATCAAGTCTGTAGAAGAACAATGTTGCTTAATCCTTTGACATATGTTACTATGAGAGATCTCTCTAACGATAGAATCACTATTTACTTGTTACATCCTTATCTGAGTTGAGTTAAATTCTTGAATAAACAAATAGGCTATTACATATGCCTTTCAAGGATGTAATTTAACAGCTAAGCAGTTTACTCAGAATTTGAAAAATTCCAAGTTAATTGAATTTAAAAAACAAATATGCAGAGATTTCTGAAATATTTATAATTATTTCAGTTAATTTCCAATTTAATCAAATTAATTTTGATTTAATGGAGATTAATCTGCTGCAAAACATTAGCTTAGTTCTTGCCTTAGGATGAAGAATTGAGCATTCCAATTTCACTTACAAGTCTAGTGAAAGTTGTTTCATCCAAAGGTTTAGTAAAAATGTCAGCTAGTTGTTTTTCTGTTGATACAAAAATGAGCTCAATGGTACCATTAGTAGCATGTTATCTAATAAAATGGTACCTCACATCAATGTGCTTTGTCCGAGAATGATTAACTGGATTAGCTACTATAGATATAGCACTAGTATTGTCACACATGATAGGAATTTTGTGTAACACTGGGCCATAATCCATTAGCTGATTTCTAATCCAAAGCACTTGAGCACAACAACTTTCTGCAGCTATGTATTCAGCTTCAGCTGTAGAACTTGATACAAATTGTTGTTTTTTGATGTACCAAGATACAAGTCTTTGTCCAAGAAATTGACAGCTTCCACTGGTACTCTTTCTGTCAACCCTGCATCCAGCAAAATCTGCATCTGTGTATCCAACAGCTTCAAAACCAGTTCCCTTAGGATACCATAATCCCAAGTTTGGAGTTCCCTTCAAATATCTAAAAATCCTCTTTACAGCCATCAAATGTGATTCTTTTGGATTGGCTTGAAATTTTGCACATAGACATGTTGCAAACATGATGTCTGGTGTACTTGCTGTTAAGTAAAGCAATGATCCAATCATCCCTCTGTAGCTTGAGATATCTACACTCTTGCCCTTTTTATCTTCATCCAACTTTGTTGCAGTAGACATAGGTGTAGATGCAGGTGAACAATCAACCATTCCAAACCTTTTTCAAAAGATCCTTGACATATTTAGTTTGGATGATGAATATAACATCACTTCTTTGGTTGACTTGAAGTCCTAGGAAGTAACTCAGTTCCCCCATCATACTCATTTCATATTCACTTTGCATAAGCTTGGAGAATCTTTGGCACAGCTTCTCATTAGTAGAACCAAAGATGATATCATCCACATAGATCTGGACTAGGATCATATTTTCACCATATTTCTTGTAGAAGAGAGTCTTGCCTATGGTTCCTCTAGTAAAACCATGCTTCAATAGGAAGTTTGATAGTGTGTCATACCAAACTCTAGGTGCATGTTTTAGTCCATAAAGAGCCTTGAGTAACTTATACACAAAATTTGGAAATTTTGGATCCTCAAAGTCAGGAGGCTGTTGTACATAAACTTCTTCTTCTAGCTCACCATTCAGAAAGGCACTTTTGACATCCATTTGATACACTTTAAAATTTGAATGTGCAGCAAATGCTAAAAAAATTCTTATAGCTTCAAGTCTTGCAACAGGAGCAAAAGTTTCATCATAATCAATCCCTTCTTCTTGTGAGTAGCCTTTTGCAACCAACCTTGCTTTGTTTCTGGTAACTATACCATTTTCATCCATTTTGTTCCTGAACACCCATTTTGTTCCAATAATGCTTCTGTTCTTTGGTGCAGGAACTAACTCCCAGACTTTGCTTCTTTCAAACTGGTTCAGCTCTTCCTACATGGCAGATATCCAGTCAGGATCCAGCAGAGCTTCATCAATTTTCTTAGGCTCTACTTGAGACTAAACATGCATGTAGGCACTCATTAGTTGTCGCACCTCTAGTCCTCACACCAGCAGTAGGATCACCAATAATTGCTTCTCTAGAGTGACTTATATCCCACTTCCTTGTATGAGTTTGTTGACTTGTGCCTTCATCATTTTCTCCATTATTGGTATGACTGGTAGATCCTTCTTCCCTTTCTCCCCCTGAGTTTGTGCTATCAAATTCAGGTGTTTGAGATGAGCTTCCATTCCCATAATTTTCCTGTTCAATAGACTCTTCATTCATCATTTGTTGTGCATTAACTTCATCTTCTTCATCAGAATCACTATCAATATTGAGTTTTTCAAATGCAAGGGCTTCAGCTTCATTATCATCAAGGCATCCCAAGCCTGGACACTTGTCATCATCAAAGGTCACATCTGTGCTTTCCATAATCTTCTTTTGATTAATCATATAGACTTTGTAGGCTGTTCTTTCCAGCGAATAACCCAGAATAATTACTTCAAAAACCTTTGAGTCAAATTTTCCCACATATTCAGAGTTGTCTTTCAAAATGTAACACTTACTTCCAAACACATGAAGATGATTTACAGTAGGATTTCTCTTGGACATGATTGAGTAGGATGACTTTCCATGTGCCTTGTTAATGAGATATTTGTTCTGAGTATAACATGCAGTGTTGACAGCCTCTTCCCAGAAACTTGTTGGCAACTTGGCATCTTGCAGCATTGTTTTAGCAGCTTCAACCAATGTTCTGTTCTTTCTCTCAACTACTCCATTTTATTGAGGTGTACTGGCAGCTGAGAATTCTTGAACAATGCCTTTGCCTTTGCAGAATTCACTTAATGTAACATTTCTGAATTCTGTTCCATTGTCACTTCTCAGTCTTTTCACACAATTGTAATCTTCAGCCTGCTTTTCTATCTTCTTGATGTGCTCAATTATGATATGTGGAGTTTCATCTTTAGAGTACATGAACTCTACCCAAGTGTATCTTGAGAAATCATCCACCATCACAAGTGCATATATGTTCCTTGAAATTGATAAGACATTTACTGGCCCAAACAAATCCATGTGAATAAGCTGCAAGGGTGCACTAATAGAATTCACAGTTTTTGAATTGTGACTAGATCTTTTCATCTTTCCTTTCTGACAAGCTTCACAAACTTCAACTTTAGCAAACTCCAGCTTGGGCATGTCTCTCACTAACTCTTTTTTGACTAAGTTGTTAATTGCTTTGAAATTCAAGTGAGACGGTTTCTTATGCAATAGCTTGCTTTATTCTTCTGATGCCTTGGTGTAGAAGCAACAAATACCATCCTTATTTATTGAGTCCAAGTCTGCAACAAACAAGCTTTCTTTCCTTGCTCCTTTTAGAGCAATTTCACCAGTTTTCTTGCTGATATAGGTGCATTCTTCTTTATTGAATAAAATTTCAAAGCCTTTGTCTGCAAATTGGCTAACACTGAGAAGATTCACCTCAAGACCAGCTACTAGTACTACATCATCAATGACAACATTTTCAGAAATAATCCTGCCATATCCCATTGTGAATCATTTGATGTTGTCTCCAAAGGTCACCAATGGGCCAGCTTTCTCCTCAAACTGTGATAGCAGGGCCTTATCACCTGTCATATGTCTGGAACATCCACTGTCAATGATCCATATGACTTTATTCACTTTGCCCTGCACATAATGAGATTCAGGTGTGTTTAGTGACCCAAGCAGTGTTGGGTACTTTCTTCTTGTTAACTGATTTAGCAGAAGTAGAGTGATTTGTTTCAGATAAAATAGAGTTCAATGATTGTTGTGCATTTTCCCTTTCTGATGTAGACTCAATTTTTGTTTCCTTAAGATCTACTCTCAGTTTGTGGCAACTTTTCATCACTTTTAAGTTGCAAGGGATGCAATCAAACTTATCACAGAATGAGTAGGGTTCATTTAAATCTGCTTCATTGTATTTGCAAGTTCCTTCTGTTGGCTTACTAACACCCTTTTTACAAAGGTGAGTTAGATGATTTGTAGAGCCACATTTTCCACACTTCTTGCCTGGAACATCTGCAATATATGCCAGATTATTGCTTTTGGTTATCCCCTTTCTCCTATTTCTATTTTTCTTCTTCTTTCTTGCATCTTCAATCTTGGTTTCTTTGACAGGAGTCTTGGTACTTTGATTGTCCATAAGATTTTCTTCAGGCTTAGAAGATTGAATTAAACTTGCATTTTTCTTTTCATTGTCCTCATCTGCAATTTCTTACTTGATGATCAATTCTTCTTCACTGAAGTTTACTTCACAAGTCTTAAACACAAGTGACCCACCATTTCTCAGCATTGCTGAAATATTTTCACTCTTTGTTGCTTTTCCTCTGTCACCAGTGTTTTTCTTTTTGTTGTTTAAGGCATCATAATCAAGACCAATAGCAATGTTTGCACATGGTTTGTTTTTCTTCCGGTACTGACCAACCAATTCAGATGCATTCTTGAAGGACTTCAACTTTACTTCACTTTTCTCCAATTTTTCCCTTAGCACAACCTCAATCTCATTTGCACACTTAAGCTTGTTTTTCAGATAGCCATTTTCTTGTTTCAAGGCTTCAAGCTCCACTATCAACAATTCAGCTTCTTATTTTTCACTTTCAAGCTTCTCATTTAACTTTGTTAATCTGCTAACTTCTTCATTAGCAGCAACCATGCTTGTATGAATGTGAAACATTTATGTGCTCATCTTTTCAACAGTTTCCTTATATTGATTCACATTTAAATCAGTGGAGGTAAGAGTTGGTACCTGTGATTTAGATGAGGATGATTCTCCTTGCTCCAAGGCCATGAGTGCATAGTTTCCAAGTTCTTCATCTTCATCATTTTCAGAGTCATCCCAACTTTTACGTTCTGCAATATAAGTTTTGCTTTGCTGTTTCTTCAGAAGAGCTTCATACTTTGCTTCAAGTTCAAGATAAGCCTTATCTTTCTTTGCCTTCTTGGGTTTCCTGCATTCTGTAGAAAAGTGGCCTAGTTCATCACAGCTGAAGCACCTTATATTAGATCTGTCAACGGATCCAGTTGTATAACAACTCTTGCTATCAGAATGGTACTTCATTTTCTCTTTCCAGCTGTTGTCTTTGTTAAAGGACTGTCATTTACTTTTGAAGTATCTTGGCTTCCTTACTCTAATGTTAGAGAATTTTCTAGCCACATAGGCCATTGACTGATCTAGCTCATCCAGTTCTTCAAGAGTATAGAACTCATCCTTTTTCAATTCTAGTATGACTTGCTCCTGTGAATCAATTGTTCTCTGCTCGCTTGTTGAGGCAACTGGAATATGAGATCTTGGTTCATCATTAGATGTTTGACCTTCATTTACTATTAAAGCACTTGAACCATCTACAACATGTCCTTGCCCAGATCTCAATGATTGCCTTTAAATCATCTCTAGTTCATAGGTTTTGAGAATTCCATATAGAACTTCCAGAGTTATTCTGCTCAAGTCTCTCCCTTCCTTGATTGCTGATATTTTCTGTTCCAAATGGTCAGGGAGAGTAAGCAAGAACTTCAGACTCACCTCTTCAGCTTCATAGAATTTGTCATGAAGCTGCAAGTCATTTATCAGCTTAATGAATCTTTCAAACACATCAGTAATGCTTTCCTTAGGCTTAGCCATGAAACCCTCATATTGTGAAATCAGTATCCTTCTTTGATTAGATCTAACCTCCTCAGTTCCTTCACAGAGTATTTCAATCTTCTCCCATATTTGTGATAAGTGGCATTTTATACCACTTAGAACGTCTTAAAATGGCTTAAATTGGTGTCTTGAAATCAAGTATTTTGTGTATTTGATGCGTTTTTCTAGTATTTATGCATTTCAGGGTTTTAGTTGCATTTCGGGGGAGGAATCATCAAGAATAAGCCTTGGCATGTGTTCACCATTGCGAGAGGAAAGAAACGGGCAGATTACGGTGAAGAAACGGAGCAAAATCAGATTTTTTTCCAGTAGAGGTCTAAGCGCCCACTCAGCATTGCTGAGCGGCCGCGCAGCAAGCTGAGCGGCCGCGCAGGGTCGGGAAAAAAGACAAATTATTTTAGGACTTCTACTTCTGTTTGGTTTCCACTTCTATGTAATCTGAGTTTTATGGGACTATTATATAAGTAGATTTGAGATGTTTTCACAAGGGGGATTAAAAAGAAGATTGTGTTTTTATGCAAGAAGAGAAGGAGATAAGGAAGAAGACCGATTTAGCACACCGCAACGAAGAGGAAGCATATCTTCTTGTGATTCTTGTTTCGTTGTAACGTTGGATGCTAGTTTTCTTGCTTTGAACTTATTTACTCTTGTGACGTATTCTGTTTTAATATAATTAGTTTAGTTATTATTTTCTTGTGTTTGTTTATCATGATTTCATATGAACCCATGATGACGATAAGTTCTATTATGGGCTAATCGTGATCATGGGGTTGCAACGGATTTATTATGGAATTCTTTAGTTAATCATTTAATACTTTAGTGTGTGATGATTGCATGATATCTAGTATTGGTTGTGCGTATTCGTCTTATGTGCGTCGCGAACATATAAGATAGGGTGTTAATCTCTTGTGAAGCGACGGTGGATCTTGAGATTTAGAACTTACCATGCTAGCATAGGTTCATGTACGTTGTGCATGATTAGTGGGTAACTCTAACAGTTTTATTTTCCCTATGTAATCAAAAGGAATAACTTGTGCTTAAATCGTTGTGTTGTCAATTTCTGTAGACATATAGGAACTCAACATAATTGATGACTATTCAACTTCTAACTTAATTGTGGATGCTTGGTAGAATGGTATTAGTACAATAAAAGTTGGCTTTTATCAGTTTCGTGTTATTCAATTAATATCATCAATGTCACATGCTAAAGGTAATAACAATGGCTATAGAAGGAAGTAATAATGAAGTTGTGATCTCATGAGTGTTTTATTATTGATAAATTGAAGTGTTAGTTAAGTGATTAATTAAGTAGTTAATTATAGTTAATATTTAATCAACAATTTTAAGTGTTAGTGTCTTAACATTGAGAAGTAATCATACATTGGTGAGTGAGTTTAATTAGACAATAATTTAGTCTGAGTCTCTGAGGGAACGAACTAGAAAATATTCTATATTACTTGCGAACGCGTATACTTGCGTGAATATTAGCGCGTGTTTTCGCCCTAACAAGTTTTTGGCGCCGCTGCCGGGGACTCGGCGTATTTGTTTAGTTTATGTACTTACGATCATTGGTCATTAGGACTCAGTGATTAGGACGTAGTAGTTACTTATTTTTTCCGGTTGTGTTTCAGGTACTTTAGCAAGCGTTTATGCAAACTCGTTCTCGTGCTCGCAAGAGGACTTTAGATACAGCTGAGGAGACAGACGAAGTTCTTGATATTCCGGAGAAGTTAGATTTTGAGGATTCGGATTCAGGAACTGAGCAGAAAGAACCAGTAAACATGGGATATCGTATTGTTCAAGCTGATCCAGCTCTTATGGATTTTTCTCGGCCTAAAATTGATGACATTCAGTCAAGCATCCTTCATCCGACTATTCAAGCTAACACCTTTGAAATCAAGCCGGGCACTATTCAGATGGTGCAGAATTCTGTTTCTTTTGGAGGAGCGGCAACTGAAGACCCCAACATGCACATAAGGAATTTTGTCGAGATCTGCAGCACTTTTAAGTATAATGGCGTGACTGATGAGGCTATCAAGTTGAGGCTTTTCCCATTCTCAATGAGGGACAAGGCTAAAGACTGGTTACATTCTGAACCAGCTGGGCCCATCACTATGTGGCAAGATCTTGCACAAAAGTTTCTGGTGAAGTTTTATCCGATGGCAAAGACTGCTGCTATGAGGAGTGCTCTTACTCAGTTTGCGCAGCAACCTACAGAATCTATGTGCGAGGCTTGGGAACGCTACAAGGAAATGTTGAGAAAATGTCCACATCATGGAATGCCGGATTGGATGGTGATCACTGGTTTCTATAATGGTTTGGGGGCCCAATCTCGGCCCATGCTCGATGCAGCAGCTGGAGGCGCCTTATGGGCTAAAAGCTATACTGAGGCGTATAATCTTATAGAGACGATGGCTGCAAATGAGCATCAAAACCCAACTCAGAGGATGACGTCAGGCAAGGTAGCAGGTATTCTGGAAGTTGATGCAGCCACCGCTATTGCAGCCCAGCTCCAAGCGCTATCAATGAAGGTTGATTCTCTGGCTACATATGGAGTTAATCAAATAGCTATGGTTTGTGAGCTTTGTGCATGTTCTCATACTACGGATCAGTGTTCTCTTGTCAATGAATCTGTTCAGTATGTGAATAATTATCAGCGACAACAGCAGCCTGTGCCAGTGACCTATCATCCTAACAACAGAAATCATCCAAATTTCAGCTGGGGGAATAATCAGAATGCTATTCAGCCACCATATCAGCAAGGAGTGAGTAAACAGTTTAACCCACCTGGATTCCAGCAACCACAGCAGTATGCTACAAGGCAATCATATCCTCAACAGGGAAGTACAGTTGTACCTACTAGTGCTGATTTTGAGGAACTTAAGCTGTTGTGTAAGAGTCAGGCGGTTTCTATCAAGACCTTGGAAAATCAAATCGGTCAATTAGCCAATGCAGTGCTCAATCGTCAACCTGGCACTCTTCCCAGTGACACGGAAGTACCAGGAAGGAAGGAAGCTAAAGAGCAAGTCAAGGCTATTACCTTAAGGTCTGGAAAAGTGGCTGATGCTGAAAAGGCAAAAGAAGTAGAAGCTGAAATTAGAGATGAAGAATCTAAGCAAAAGGAGAAAGCGGCGGAACCAAGGAAGACTACTGTTGAACACACTCTGCCTGAGGCTAATACAGGGGAGAAACAGCTCTATCCTCCACCACCTTTTCCTAAGAGATTGCAGCAACAAAAGCTGGATAGACAGTTCGGGAAGTTTCTGGAGGTGTTCAAGAAACTTCACATCAATATACCTTTCGCTGAGGCTCTGGAACAAATTCCTAGTTATGCGAAGTTTATGAAGACTATTCTTTCAAGGAAGGTGAAACTGGATGACCTTGAAACCGTTGCTCTCACGGAAGAAAGAAGCAGAACAAAAGTTACCACCAAAACTGAAAGATCCAGGAAGCTTCACCATTCCTTGCACCATTGGCAATCTGACTTTTGACAAGTGCCTTTGTGATTTGGGAGCAAGCATTAATCTGATGCCGTTATCGATCTTTAAAAAGCTGGATCTGCCTGATCCAAAACCCACATACATGTCGCTACAATTGGCTGACCGTTCCATTACTTACCCAAGGAGCATAGTTGAGGATGTGCTCGTCAAGGTGGATAAGCTCTTCTTTCCTACAGATTTTGTTATTCTGGATTTGAGGAAGATAAGAAGATTTCCATAATCTTGGGAAGGCCTTTCTTGGCTACTGGACGTACCTTGATAGATGTGCAAAAAGGTGAACTTACTATGCGGGTCCAAGATCAGGATGTGACCTTCAACGTATTCAAGGCAATGAAATTCCCTACAGAAGATGAGGAGTGCTTAAAATTGGATGTGATTGATTCTGCGGTTACTTCGGAACTCGATCGCATGCTAATGTCTGATGCATTGGAAAAGGCCTTAGTGGGGGATTTTGACAGCGATGATGAAGATGGCAACGAGCAATTACAATATCTGAACGCTTCTCCCTGGAAGCGAAAGCTGGACATACCATTTGAATCTCTTGGTACTTCTGACCTTAAGAATGCTGAAGGGAAGCTCAAACCATCAATAGAGGAAGCACCTACCTTGGAGCTCAAGCCATTACCTGAACACTTGAGGTATGCTTTTTTAGGTGATTCATCTATGTTACCTGTTATTATTTTATCTGACCTTTCAGGTAGTGAGGAAGACAAGCTCTTAAGGATTTTGAGAGAATTCAAATCGGCTATAGGATGGACCATAGCAGACATCAAGGGGATAAGTCCTTCATATTGTATGCATAAAATTCTGCTAGAGGAAGGTAGTAAGCCAACTGTGGAACAGCAGCGAAGACTGAATCCCATCATGAAGGAAGTGGTGAAGAAAGAAATTCTGAAATGGCTGGATGCAGGCATCATTTATCCTATTTCTGACAGCTCGTGGGTGAGCCCCGTACAATGTGTACCTAAGAAGGGAGGTATCACTGTGGTCGCAAATGAAAAGAATGAGCTCATCCCTACTCGAACAGTTACAGGATGGAGAGTATGCATGGATTATAGAAAATTGAACAAAACCACAAGGAAGGATCACTTCCCTCTTCCATTTATTGATCAGATGCTTGACAGATTGGCGGGTCATGAGTATGTTTGTCTTCTGGATGGTTATTCCGGGTATAATCAGATTTGTATTGCACCAGAGGATCAGGAAAAGACTACCTTCACTTGTCCATTTGGCACGTTTGCTTTTCGCAGAGTTTCGTTTGGGTTATGTGGCGCCCCGGCCACTTTTTAGAGATGTATGATGGCTATATTCTCTGAAATGATTGGAAATAACGTCGAAGTGTTCATGGATGACTTCTCCGTCTTTGGACACTCATATGATGAATGTTTGAATAATCTGCGCGCCGTACTCAAAAGATGCGTGGAAACTAATTTGGTGCTCAATTGGGAGAAATGTCATTTTATGGTGCGTGAAGGCATTATCCTTGGGCATAAGGTCTCTAGCAAGGGTCTGGAGGTGGACAAGGCCAAGGTGGGAGTCATTGAAAATCTTCCCCCACCTAATTCTGTGAAAGGAATCCGTAGTTTTCTTGGTCATGCGGGTTTTTATCGGCGATTCATCAAGGACTTTTTAAAGATATCTAAGCCGTTGTGCAATTTGCTTGAGAAAGATGTGCCTTTCAAATTTGATGATGAATGTTTGGCAGTATTCGAGACTCTCAAGAAGAGTTTGATCACTGCACCAGTTATTACAGCACCAGATTGGACAGAACCGTTTGTGATGATGTGTGATGCGAGTGATTATGCGGTAGGTGCAGTTCTGGGACAGCGCAAGAAAAACCTCTTCCATGTGGTCTACTATGCGAGTAAGACTTTAAATGGTGCCCAATTGAACTACACCACTACTGAGAAGGAGCTTTTGGCTATAGTCTTTGGTTTTGAGAAATTTCGATCGTATCTACTTGGTACGAAAGTAACAGTATTCACTGATCATGCAGCTATTCGCTATCTAGTGTCCAAGAAGGATTCGAAGCCGAGACTCATTCGTTGGGTGCTTTTACTTCAGGAATTTGAGTTAGAGATCAAAGATAGAAAAGGTACTGAGAATCAAGTAGCTGACCATCTCTCTAGATTGGAGAATCCCGATTCTACTTCACAGGATAGGACGTTAATCAATGAATCTTTTCCGGATGAGCAGTTGTTTGCAATTCAGGAGGAAGAACCATGGTTTGCAGATATTGTAAACTATCTCGTCAGCAATATAATGCCTCCTAATTTGACATCCGCTCAAAAGAAGAAGTTTCTGCATGAGCTGAAGTGGTATATGTGGGAGGAACCATATTTGTTTAGACAGGGAGCTGAGATGTATCTCGTTCTGTGAGACGGAGGGGATATTACGAGACTGCCATTCCACGGTTTATGGTGGACACTATGGTGGTGAGAAAACGGCAGCTCGTATTCTGCAAGCAGGTTTTTTCTGGCCTACTTTGTTCAAGGATGCTCATCAGTTTGTTTTAAGGTGTGATCGTTGCCAAAGAGTGGGAAATTTGTCAAGGAAGGATGAGATGCCATTAAATGTGATGCTTGAAGTCGAGGTCTTTGATGTGTGGGGAATCGATTTCATGGGGCCTTTTATCTCGTCTTGCAATAATCAGTACATCTTGCTGGCAGTCGATTATGTCTCAAAATGGGTTGAAGTTAAAGCTTTACCAACAAATGATGCAAAGGCAGTGCTAAATTTTCTTCATAAGCAAATTTTCACAAGGTTTGGAACACCTCGGGTAATCATAAGTGATGAAGGATCGCATTTTTGCAACCGTAAGTTCACTTCTATGATGCAGCGTTATAATGTGAATCATCGAGTAGCTACTGCCTATCATCCGCAAACAAATGGTCAAGCGGAAGTGTCTAACAGAGAGATAAAGTGCATTTTAGAGAAGGTTGTTTGTCCGTCAAGGAAGGATTGGTCTTTAAAGCTCGATGAAGCTGTTTGGGCTTACAGAACAACATACAAAACTCCACTTGGGATGTCACCATTTCAGTTGGTGTACGGTAAGGGATGTCATCTACCTGCGGAGCTTGAGCATAAGGCCTACTGGGCATTGAAGAAGTTGAACCTGGATTTAGATGCAGCTGGTAAGAAAAGAATGCTTCAGCTTAATGAACTTGATGAATTTCGACTTCAAGCGTACGAGAATAACAAAATGTATAAGGAAAAGGTGAAGAGGTGGCACGATAGGAAGCTACATCCTAAGTTATTTGTGCCAGGGCAACAAGTTCTTTTATTCAACTCTCGGCTCCGACTTTTTCCTGGGAAGTTGAAATAAAGGTGGTCTGGACCTTTTATTGTCAAAAATGTGTTTCCACATGGAGCGGTGGAAATTTTTGAGAATGATCTGGACCAAGCATTCAAGGTTAACGGTCAGCGGTTGAAGTACTACTATGGGGACATGGCAAACCGAGAAGTGGTTAGTGCCATTTTGTTGACTACTTGAGAAGGGTACGAAACGTCAAGCTAATGACGAAAAAGAAGCGCTGTGTGGGAGGCAACCCATGAATTGTTGTTACAGGAACCCTTAGAAGTTAATAACCTATCCAAAAACATAAAAAAATCAGAAAATAGGGGCTGAAAAAAAAAATTCAGTGACCCCCTGAGCGCCTGCTCAGCTTTGCTGAGCGACCGCGCAACAAGCTGAGCGCCCGCTCAGCTTTGCTGAGCGACCGCGCAGCAAGCTGAGCGCCCGCTCAGTTTTGCTGAGCGACCGCTCAGGGGTCGAGTACCAGAATTTTTTTTTACAGCTCAGAAAAATCAAAAAAAAAACACACAAAAACAGTTTTAGCCCATAAACCCACGATTTGTTCCCACTATCCCATCATTTTACCCCTTAATTCCCAAACCCTAATCTAATCCACATCCTATATATACATACACCTATCCTACATATCTCCCACAAAACTTCCTACACTTAAACCCTCTCACAAACATCAAAAATCAGTTCTTACACACTTTTATTCACGAATCAATGGCACCCAAGAGAGCACGCACTATTGATAGCAGCAGCACAGTTCCTACTGTTGATTCATCGAGGGGTACTGCTGCAAGGCCTCGGTTAACTGACAGAGCTGCGGAGGAGGAGTACACTAGGCTGTTGGGGAAGCCGATTCTGAAGGAGAGGGGGTTTTTACCATCGGGGAGGGATGGTGAGTTGTTGCCCATGATTGCAGATAAGGGGTGGATAGCTTTTTGTGAGTCACCCGAAGCGGTACCGATGAGTGTTGTTCGCGAGTTCTACGCGAACGCGAAGGCCGAAAAGAATGGGTTTTCTGTGGTCCGTGGGCTGACGGTTGATTATCATCCTGTGGCGATTCGCCGTGTGATTGGACAGCGAGAGAGGAAGCCCGAGGAGGAGAACTGGAATGAAAAGACTGCTGAGGATTTTGACTTGGATTTGATTTATGCGACTCTCTATCGACCGGGCACAGTTTGGACCTGCAGGACCGGCACTAATGAGTATCGTCACTTTCCGGCGATCGCCATGAACAGGTACGCCCGTGCATGGAATGCATTTATTTGTGCTAATATTTTGCCTTCTTCGCATGCACACGAGGTCACAGTTGAGAGAGCACAGTTGTTGTGGGGAATTCTGAATGAGGAATACTATGTGGACCTTGGTGAGTTTATCTACCAAGGAATTCTGAAGTTTTTGAGGGGAGCGAAGCATATGAACATCCCTTATGCATCTACGGTTACGAAGCTATGCCGAGCAGTGGGAGTGAACTGGCCGGCTCATGAGCAGTTGCAGTTGCCAGCAGCTTCGATTGATTCTGGCACTCTGAATGGGATGCAGGAGTGGACCGGTGGTGAGCCTGAGGAGCATGGGCTGGGTTATCGTCTTCCAGGAGGGCGTCCAGCACGAGGTGCTACTATGGCTAGGCCAGGGCGTGATGAGGCTGGTTCTTCGAGAGCTCAGGAGGGTGCTGGGATGGTTGATGCCCTATATAGGAGGCTTTCACGGCGGATGGATGCCATGTATGAGACGCAGAGCAGGTTTGCTCAGGAGCTCACCCTTGCGTTAGGGACTGCTTTTCGAAGCCTTGGAGCTGATATCCAGTGGCCAGTTTTTGGTGAGGACTCTGCATACCCGCCGCATGATACTCCACCCACTGAGGGTGATGATGATGATGACTCCGAGTAGGTATACCCTGTGTTCCTTTCTACTACTTTCACTGAGGACAGTGAAGATTTTTAGTTTGGGGGTGGTAGTTAAGGAATATTGTGTGTGTGTCATATAGTTGCATATTCATGATAGTTTAGTTCATATAGTTGCATAATTTATGCCATATAGTTTTTTTTGTTATGAATGTCATGTAGCTCATGTATTTACCATGATCCCTTTTGTAATGATTTATCGACTGAATTGTGATATTGATGCGAGTGTAGTGATAGCATTAAAGTGATATTAAGTCGTGTAGGTTGATATGCATGCTAGAAACAATTGTAAGTCCACTAAGTCTTAGAGAATGCGTAAGGGCTAGATTGTTGTTATGATTTAGCTGTTTTCAAGGTCAATCTACTTATTATGCTTAGAATTCGATTATAGGTTCTTAGTGATAAAGGCATGAAAAAGAAAAAAAATTGGAGAAAAAAATATGGAAGTTGTTGCTAGTTGTGGCTAGGCGTCAAATGGCTAGTAGCCGGCTCGCATATGGTGTGAGTAGTCTAGGGTTGAACAAGAAGGAGCGAAACGCACTTGCTCAGAAGATAAAAAAAAAAAATTATTTAGTTTATGCATAATTGATCAAGAGTGTGCTCTTTGGTATTCGAGTTATTAAGTTCTTAGGGGACTTTGTGCCTAGTGACCTAAGGCTTTTAGAGTCTGGGATCCGCTAACCTAACGCTCGTTACATGGATACCATTGTATAAGTCTTTTGTGGACCTCACTCATTGCACGGTCAAATAAGTATTTGAGTTGTAAATAAAAAGCACGATTCCGTAATAAGCTCCAGAGTTCTTGTAGTGTTGTATATCACTTTGTGCCTAGAATTTTTTATTCTTTGTATAATCGTAGGATTGCCTTGAGGATAGTCTAGTCATAGTAATTGGTCTAGTTCCGAAGCATATCTGTTAAGCATTTGCACACACCACATTTCTGGCTGTATGTCCGTTTGCATGAGTTTATTGATCTTTAGTTGTCTAACTGCATTCGTTGAGATGTGGCAATTTGGTTGGTTAATTGTAGTAAGGGGGATCGCTGCATTTTCATATAGATTGCATTCATGCATGTTTTTATTTGTTTTTGAGTCTGTGACGCTTGAGGGCAAGCATCGATTTAAGTTTGGGGGTGTGATAAGTGGCATTTTATACCACTTAGAACGTCTTAAAATGGCTTAAATTGGTGTCTTGAAATCAAGTATTTTGTGTATTTGATGCATTTTTCTAGTGTTTATGCATTTCAGGGTTTTAGTTACATTTCGGGGGAGGAATCATCAAGAATAAGCCTTGGCATGTGTTCACCATTGCGAGAGGAAAGAAACGGGCAGATTACGGCGAAGAAACAGAGCAAAATCAGATTTTTTCCAGTAGAGGTCTGAGCGCCCGCTCAGCATTGCTGAGCGGCCGCGCAGGGTCGGGAAAAAAGACAAATTATTTTAGGACTTCTACTTCTGTTTGGTTTCCACTTCTATGTAATCTGAGTTTTATGGGACTATTATATAAGTAGATTTGAGACGTTTTCACAAGGGGGATTAAAAAGAAGATTGTGTTTTTATGCAAGAAGAGAAGGAGATAAGGAAGAAGACCGATTTAGCACACCGCAACGAAGAGGAAGCATATCTTCTTGTGATTCTTGTTTCGTTGTAATGTTGGATGCTAGTTTTCTTGCTTTGAACTTATTTACTCTTGTGACGTATTCTGTTTTAATATAATTTGTTTAGTTATTATTTTCTTGTGTTTGTTTATCATGATTTCATATGAACCCATGATGACGATAAGTTCTATTATGGGCTAATCGTGATCATGGGGTTGCAACGGATTTATTATGGAATTCTTTAGTTAATCGTTTAATACTTTAGTGTGTGATGAGTGCATGATATCTAGTATTGGTTGTGCGTATTCGTCTTATGTACGTCGCGAACATATAAGATAGGGTGTTAATCTCTTGTGAAACGACGGTGGATCTTGAGATTTAGAACTTGCCATGCTAGCATAGGTTCATGTACGTTGTGCATGATTAGTGGGTAACTCTAACAGTTTTATTTGCCCTATGTAATCAAAAGGAATAACTTGTGCTTAAATCGTTGTGTTGTCAATTTCTGTAGACATATAGGAACTCAACATAATTGATGACTATTCAACTTCTATCTTAATTGTGGATGCTTGGTAGAATGGTATTAGTACAATGAAAGTTGGCTTTTATCAGTTTCGTGTTATTCGATTAATATCATCAATGTCACATGCTAAAGGTAATAACAATGGCTATAGAAGGAAGTAATAATGAAGTTGTGATCTCATGAGTGTTTTATTATTGATAAATTGAAGTGTTAGTTAAGTGATTAATTAAGTAGTTAATTATAGTTAATATTTAATCAACAATTTTAAGTGTTAGTGTCTTAACATTGAGAAGTAATCATACATTGGTCAGTGAGTTTAATTAGACAATAATTTAGTCTGAGTCTCTGAGGGAACGAACTAGAAAATATTCTATATTACTTGCGAACGCGTATACTTGCGTGAATATTAGCGCGTGTTTTCGCCCTAACAATTTGCTTGGCAGTGTCACAGTTAACAATATTGTTGTACATCACAGTGTCAAGTGACTCAATCAATATTAATTGCAAGCTGCTATCAAGGGAGACTTTCTCCTTTTGAGGGTCTAAATACTCAGCCGGATCTTTGGGAGCATAATGAGTTGGTATGACCATGTCTCCATCTGTAGATTCCTCAACTCTTACCATAGGAATGAAGGGTCCATTCTTGAGGATTTGAATATAGAATGGATTGGCCATCCTGGTAAACAGCATCATTTTCTTTTTCTAAAGAGTGTAGTTAGCTTTGTCAAAGGTAGGAATTTTGATGCTACTGATTTTCTGTGTATTCATTCTTCCAAGATCTTGAATCTGTTTACTTTCAGATTTTGCTCTGATACCACTTTTTAGGTAATGAATCACACACAGAGGGGGGGTGAATGTGTTTTTCTGATTTTAGGCTTTTCTTGAAGGTTAATGGTTGAACAAAGTAAATTAAATCTTGTATAGAAAAGTGTTCATGCGGAATATAAGCTTGTAGAAAATAAAGAACACAGATCTTCAAAACTCACTTAATTTTTGTATTAAAAATTAAGATATTTTGCTACAAAATTTCTAAGCTCTTTGAAGTTAAAAAGCTCAGCTTCTTCTCGAGAGTGTTACAAGAATTTTGATCTAAATTATTACTTCTAACTAGAAGACCAGTGTTAACTTTATATCTCAGTTAACTGCTAGTTTACACAATAGATAATAAACATGCTATTAACTTTTCTAAACTGTCACTTGTCATTTCTATTTATAGAAAAGCAAATCTTCCATTTCTGGCTTAGCATATCTTTGGCATCCCGTGTTTACTTTAATCTTCCTCTGTCAGTTAATCTTTGCCATTGATCTTGCACACTCTTCAAGCTGCTTTTTGTAGACTTGTCAATCCAGCTGTTGGATTGTTTGTTGATTGTTTATCTTGAATATTGAACTGATCTGCAATTCTGTACTTTGAGAATGTACTTCGAGATCTTCAGTTTGAATTAATAGAACACTTGACATTTCGATTAGTACATAAGTTTATCGAGATCTCTAGCACTCCATAATGAGTTTGGCTTGTAGAGGTCTTCAGCTTGTCGAGATCTCTAGTCTCTATATATTCACTTTGACATGTAGATATCTCTGAGTTCTCTAATAAATATAGACTTGTCGATAACTCTGAGTTCTCTAGTGAATGGATGACTTGTCGATATCTCCAATCTACAGTTGTTCAAATTGGCTTGTCGATATCTTCTTGAGTTCTCGAGTAGCTTTCCTGACTTCTCTACTCCCGGTGGATATTGCTTATCCGTCGAGTAATGATGGCTTATTCGTCGAGTAGACATTGCTTATCCATCGAGTAGATGTTGCTCATCCATCGAGTAGATATTGTTGATCCATTGAGTAGACACTGTTCATCCATCGAGTAGAAGTTGCTCATCCATCGAGTAGATATTGCTCATTCGTCGGTACTCTCTGGAGTTTGAATGACTTCTCGATAAGCCATTCTGGAGTTCTCGAATGACTTCTCTATAACATTAAATCTGTGACTTGTAGAGATCTTGACTAATTTTAGTCGTTTTTTAATAAATTTATACATGTATAAATTATTTATACATGTATATATACGTTTTGATTTGATTTCATAGAATAATTTTAGTCGTTTTTGAATAAATTTGTTAGCAATTATTTAGTGTTATCTAGGAGGAAGAAGATCTCCAAATATAATATGTATTAATTTATTTTCTTCGAATATGTTTATAGAGTTAAATTTTTTAATTTTTACTACATATCATAGAATAATGAAAACTAAAAGATATAGAGTTCAGTTTATAATTTAATAAAATAGTTTCTATAGTATAAAAAATTAAATTTAGTGAATAGAAAAAAATAAAAGCTTTGATTTATAAAGAATTGTAAAATCTTAAAATATTAGATTGCATCAAGTTTATTTAGCTATTTTCGTAATAATATTTAATCTTGAAAAACACTTTAATTTTGTTTAATATTTATTCAAAATAAAAACAAAATTGGTGATAATCAGTTTAGATTTTAAATCTCCCACTAAATTCGATGATAGTAAAATTATAGATTATTTTGAATATTATAAAATACTCAATTTTTATTTATAACATTATAGTTTTATATTTTGTTATGTTATTATATACTTTGCATTCATCGTACCTATTTGATTTTATACCTTTTTTATTTTAATGAATTTTTTTAGCGGTTTCACTAAATTCCCTTCACAATTGATAGTTTCATTTTCAATTTATGGATGTACTATTTTACACATTTTTTTTAGTACTAAAAAATGTCATGTTTTCTATTTTTTTTGGAAATAAATTTTTAATGATCAAAATACAGTAAATGTACTTTTATATCAAATAAATAATATTTTTATATATTGTGTACAACTGCATTTCTAAAATCTAAGAATCTTATTTCTCGTCAAAATATGCACATTCCCGCATGATACCATTTTTCAAGCTACGAAAATTATATATAAATAAATTTTTAATTAAAATAAAAATTTCCTACTTACAGTAAATTAGCATCACTTGCTAACTAAAAAAATTTGACAACAAAATTAAAATTTATTAATTTAAAAAAATATATAAAAAAACATGACCTTACTAATAATTTTCCATTTATAATTACCAATAAATTTTATTACCCAGAAAGCCATTTCATCTGGGTGACATCCCCGTTTGAAGTGGCGTCCATATGTGCTATTTTTTGAAATTAAACGTAAAAAAGTGTTAAAAAAGGGATGGAGGTTGAAGATGAGTGTAGTAGTGGTGTACGGGTGTAGTGGTGTGTAATGTGTATGAGTGTACTTGGATAATTTTCTGATTTATTAATAATTATTTTTAATCCAAATTTTGAATTATTAAAATTTGTTTTAGAAGTGTTTAGAATTTGGATGCAATTAAAAATTAAATAAAATTATATTACAAAAAAATTGTAATTATATTAAATATATGATTTAATATTTTTAAAAATAAATAATATTTATTTTAACTTTATTATAAATATCTTTGCCCCCAAATTCTAACACAAAAAAAGGCGGGAAGAGAAAACATATCACTCCATTTCTTCCCCAACCACTCAATGGCGGCGATGGATTCCGACTCAGATTCCGGCACCTCTTATATCTCAGCAACCCCGCCACGTCATTCCTCTCCCCCACCACCACCATCATCACCTCCTTGCTATTCTTCTCCGCCGCAACAACCACCCGCAAGATCAAACATTCTATCTCTAACCAAATGCAAACCCAAATCTAAAACAAAGCTCCCCAACACTTCCCGCCCAATTTTAAGGCCTAAACCCAAAAATAACTCATCTAAGCCCAACCCTATTCCAGTTCAACCCGACCCATTACCCGACCCACTTCCCTCTTCTTCAATTAAGCCTGCAAGTCTCCAAGATTTGCCTTTTAGAATTATCCAGCCTTGTTTATTTGATCAATGTGAGAATGAAAGGGTTTCTACTACTCGCTTATCAGTGTCGAAATTTGGGTCTTTTTCGAAAAAGAATGTAGCTTGTCTCCATTTTGAATCTACTGAAGATGATAAAGGTTGCGGCTTTGCTCCGTGTTCGATAAAGGGTAAGTCTTGTCTTAATTCTGAATTTACTGAAATTGATAAAGATTGTACCTTTGATCCTAAGTCTTGTTCCAATTTTGAATCTACTGAAAATTATAAAGATTGTAATGTTTCTCATTCGGGTTCGACAAAGCCTAAATCTTTTCTTAATTTCGAGTCTGATGGAAATGATAACGATTGTGCTTTTGCTCCTTCGGTGTCGAGACCTGAGGTGGGAAAAGGAAAGTCAGGTGTTTGTGCTGAGAGTGTGGTTAGACCGGTAAGGAAACACCCTAATTTAATTAGTAGTAGTGGTGATTTTATGCAGCCGGTTAAGAAAGCAAAATGTAGCAATGAAGGGAACTTTGTGAAGCTTAATATTAATGGCTACGGACGGAGCAAATTTACTTATAAGAGTAAAAACAGGAACTTTAAGTCTTCGAGGAGGAGGAATAAGAATTGGAATGGTAGAGGTAAAGATGGTAAGGAGGAAGGGGAGTTTGTGGAAGACGAAGGTTTGGTTTTTGAGAAGAGAGATGAGGTGAAAGGAAGTGCAAAGATAAGGGGGGATTTTGAGGTTTTGGTTGAGGAGGCGGTATTGAGTGTTAGAAATGAGGCATCGGACGAGAATTTGGTGAAGCTATTGAAGCTTACTCATGGGTTTGATGAGTTTAGGGATGGGCAGTTGGAGGCAATTAAGATGGTACTAGATGGAAAGTCAACTATGTTGGTTTTGCCTACTGGTGCAGGGAAATCTTTGTGCTATCAGTTGGCTTCAATGGTTTTGCTAGGGATTACACTTGTTGTTAGTCCTTTGGTTGCTTTAATGATTGATCAACTCAAACAGCTACCACCAGTCATTCCTGGTGGTCTTATATCTAGCAGTCAAGTAGGCCTTTCTTCCCCTTCTATATACGCTATTTGCATATGCGTTGATGTTTAAATAACAAGCCCCGTTTCTGACTTGGAGCCCTCTTATGATTGTAGACACGTGAAGAGACTGAGGAAACGTTAAGGCTGCTACAAGAGGGTGCGTTGAAGGTACATTTATAGTTAGTCACATTTTTAATGCTCTTGTTTGTTTTGATGTTTACAGACATGAATCCCTCTGAAAGATTATCTTAAATTTTTCTGTTCAGTTTAAACATTTATGTACTAGGATTGTTGCGCGCTATCCGTTGCGTCGTATAATATAAAACTTAACCTTTAGATATTGATTATTTTAAATTATAACCGTTCCCATTTGTTGTTAGAGGTTTCGGTTTAACATTAAAGAAACTACTCCATATATGTTTTTGTAATGGTTTTCCATTCTCTATGGGTAAATTAATCAATAGTTATTATTTTTCCAAAAAATATATTGTGTCATTCTCAGAGATCCAATATAAGATGTTGACGAATGTTCAAATTTATATCGCATTTGTATTGGTCAACGCATTGAGATGTTACTAATATTCTATACGCTGGAAGATATGCACATTATTCATTTGGTTGTATTTATTGAATGGTGTATTGAATTCGATACACAAACAGGAAAAATATCATGCAGTAAGGTGTAAACTTGGTGCAAACCTATATAATTTATAAAAAAGAGTATGTAGTGTATCTCATTTCATCTTTTTGAGAGTTACTTTCTACAAATTCAAGCACAGCTAATATTACTTGACACTTTTGGATCAGGTCCTTTTTGTTTCGCCGGAGAGATTTTTGAGTAAAGAATTCATATCTACTTTTACTAGCGGCACACTAGTCTCGCTTGCAGTGATTGATGAAGCCCACTGTATCTCAGAATGGTGAGCCATATCTGGACCATATTCACTAATCTCAACTGTGATCTGGATGCCCTATATTCTTGTAAATTGCAGTATAATTTAATGATGCTCAAACTATTGTGGCAGGTCCCATAATTTCCGACCATCATATATGAGGCTTAGGGCATCCTTACTGTGTGACTGTCTTAATGTCAAAAGCATTCTTGCAATGACCGCAACAGCGACCAAAAAAACACTGCTTGATGTAATGAGTGCGTTGGATATTCCTCCTACAAATCTCATCCAAGCAGCCCAATTGAGGGAGAACTTTCAGTTATCAGTATCTATAAGCGATAACAGGCAAGTGCCTACATATTAGTGATTATAGAGCTTCCTTGTTATATATGCTCATTTTTTGAGTAAATATATGTTACAACAATTTGATCATAGCAGGATGAAACATCTGATGGCACTTCTCAGGTCCTCTCCCTATAAAGATATCACTAGCATCATTGTGTACTGCAAGTATAAGGTTTGTATTCTTTTTCTTTTTTATGTGTGTCTGTAAATTTTTTCCCTATGTTTAATGGTGGTACAGAACTTAATGAGAGTGCTTCAGCATTACTTCGGAGGATGTTATTCCTGTCGAATTTCAGTAATTTAAATCCAAAACATGTCTATAATAAGAATTAATTGCACTTTGCACCCTATTATTATGTTTCAAAAACAAATTTGTACCAGAATTTTGGAAAATTCAGTTTGCACCCCTACACTTCAAGTTTGGGATTCATTATACACCCCTTTCCAAAATTTTGTTGAATTGGGTAGGGGTAAAACCGGAAATTCAGCAAAAATATTAAGTAAATTAATTTCATATCTTTTAAAATAATGTTAAAAATTGAATTTTGATACAACATTGTAAGTTTTTAATTTTTTAAATGATAATAGTAATTTTAGTTTTGATTTCATTTTATATTACTAATGCTAGTATTTTGTAATTCTACAAAAAAATATTTTAACAATTAATTTTGATTATATAATTAAATTTAATTAAGTAGAGTAATAAAATTTTGAAATTGATATTAAAAAAAATAAAAATCGAATGTAAAATTAATAGTGCTATTTGAAAATAAAAAAATCATTATTTTATAGTTGATATAAAATAATATACAATTTTTAATAATATTTGAACAAGTTAAATTTTATTTTTGATTAAGTATATTGTTGAATTTCCGGTTTTACCCCCACCTAATTCAACAAAATTCTGGAAATGGTGCATAATGAATCCCAAAGTTAAAGTATAGGGGTGCAAACTGAATTTCTCAAAGTTCTGGTTCAAATTTGTTTTTGAAACATAGTAGTAGGGTGTAAAGTGCAATTTACCCCTATAAAAATTGTGATTCGAACTTTGCAATTTATGTAACAGACAAATTGTGGTGAAATAACAAATGCTATCTGGAACGTTGATGTCGAGATAATATCTCGTAACATGTATGCTGAGAGAAAAGTAGCAATGGAAGAGTATTGAGGACCGGAGAGGATAAAGTAGTGTTAATAATTTTTGATACGTATATGTAAATCCATACATGCTACTCGCATTATATCTGGATTTTTTGTATAGAGAATAACATACATCTTAGAGCTTTAACCTTTGCAATTTATTTAACAAATAAATTGTAGTGAAACAACAAAAACTATTTGGAATGTTGATGTCAAGAGAATATCACATAAAATATGTATGCTGAGAGAAAAGAAGCAATGGAAGAGTATTGAGGGCTAGAGAATTAAGAAGTGTTAATAATTTTTAATAAATATCTGGGATTTTTGTATAGATTTACATACATCTTAGAGCTTTGAACCTTGCTGAAAGCAAACCTTTTTGTTTCCAGAAAGCTAGGAACAGACTCAGATACGGTGACACGGGACACGGGTACGGGGACACGGGGATTCGCCAATCGCCAAAGAGTCTTGGATACGGACTCGGCAAATAAAATAATAATAATTAATATTTATATATATCTATATTCATGATAAGATTTGTATATGTGAAATACTTCACATTTTTATTATAAATCATAAGTTATAACAAGTAATGAAAGTTCAATTCTTCAAAATAAGTGGAAAATTTAATTATAAACTCAGTCAACATTATGTTCATCTTTTTTAAAAAGAGCAATCTCATTTAGCAAAAAAAAAAAGCAATCTCCATCTCTGGTTAGTCGAGAGAAAAGTTTCTAACTGTTAAAACACTTTCCTCCACATGTGATTAAGTTTATATAGTGGCGGGCCAGGCTTTTTCTAGTTGGGCTGGGTTTTTCTAGTTGGGCTGGGTTTTTCTAGTTGGGTAGAGTCCGAGGAGTGTCGCCCCCGAGTCAATGGCGAGTCCAACACTGTTTTTTGTGCCGACTTGCCACGTGGCGAGTCCAATACGCACTCAGGAGAGTCAGGGCCGAGTCGGAGAGTCTGGAGAGTCCGACTCGCATACGGCAACCAAAATGAAGAGTCCGTGCTTCCTAGCCAGAAAGTCATTGCTTTAATTACACAAATGACAAGTGTTGAAGGATATATGCCTTCTTAGCGTGTTAGTATCTGTTCAGTGTTCAGGGTTATGATAACTGACATCTTACTCTTTGGTATGCATCTGTAGTATGAAACCGACACAATAAGCAAATTTCTAGCTGATGGCAATATCAAGGCTAAGGTTAGTGTTTGATGTACCACAATGTGCTCCTGATATTTACTATTATTACTATTATACGATGTGACAATACCTAATATGAATAATAATGATGTTAAAAATATTTTACATCTAGAGTTATCACAGTGGTCTTACTGCAAAAGAGCGAAGCCGCACACAGGAATTATTTTGCTCCAACAAGATAAGAGTGGTATGTGGATACAGTTATTGAAATTCCTTGCTTGTTAAAAAAAATATAATTTATAAGATATCTCCTTTTACCTGATGTTAAACGTATATATTATTTATTTCTTTATCTTCCTGTCCAGTCCTTTCTTTTTCTTTATGTGTACTGCTCCTTTTTTGAAGGTTGTAGCGACTGTGGCATTTGGTATGGGGCTTGACAAGAGTGATGTTGGGGCTGTAAGAATTAATAGTCTAATTTTTTGTGTGAGAATTCTGCTACTTTTTTAATATATATTCCCCCCTAAACTTAAGTAATCTCCAGGTAATTCACTATAGCCTGCCAGAAAGCTTGGAAGAGTATGTCCAGGTTGATATTCAGTTTCAATACTAAGAGTTAATTATATATACTCTTATAGCCATAACTTGATTGGGTATATGATTCCATTTTTTTAGGAAATTGGTCGTGCTGGACGGGATGGGAGATTGTCTTTCTGCCATCTTCTTTTTGATGATATCACATATTATAGACTTCGTAGTCTTATGTACAGGTAGCTGACTTATTGCCTATTCATCACTGCATTTTAGTTCATATGTGTTGATTATCAGATTTGGTAATGATATTCTGTGATTTGCAGTGACGGGCTAGACGAATATGCAGTAAATAAATTCCTACGTCAAGTTTTCAGTAGTGATGACTTCCCTGGGAAAGTTTGTTCATTGCCCAAAGAATCATTATCTCGCAAATTTGACATGAAAGAAGAGGTGCATTCCATGATTTCCTTTGTAGCTTTCATATATAATTTGCAGAGCAAAGATATTTATGGCCCTATCTGTCTCGCTTTACATTGATACAGTCATTTATACATTCCAAAGGTTAATTTTGATTTGCATTTAGCATGTCATTCAAGTTGTAGCTTTGCCATGGAACATAATCCTTTGGCATTAAGTGTATATTTTTTGCCTTTGTTCTGCATTAAACGTTTTAACAGTAGAAATGCTTGGATCATGATAATTAATTTCTTAATCAGCACATTTATTTTAGCACCATTCTCTAGATGTTGAAATTCCCATCTGATCGGCACAGGTTATGCTTACGATTTTAACACGCTTGGAGTTGGGCGAAGTGCGCTACTTGCATTTACTTCCAGAAATGAACATAACTTGCTGCTTGAATTTCTATAAGGTGTGTTTTAAAGAGTCTGTTCTATACTCTTATTGTCCATTATTATAACTTTTGTGCTTCTTTGGCCATTGTCTTGGTGGTTTATCCACTGTCCGAAGTTGTGTTTACAGTTTACTATGATTAGCACATATTTTGAATATAAAACAATAATTTCTCATCTATTACATTTGTGCTTTCTGATATTAATTACTTGTGATCAATGTAACTCGTAATAATTTGCATAACTGCAGACTCCACCTGCAGTATTAGCTTCAAAGGATATTTTTGTTGCTGCAATTATGAAAAAGTGAGTATACTCGTTGAGTTGATTATTTGAATAATTGTGTGGTTGGTTACATAAAAGAATGGTGTAATTATATTTACAGGTCAGTAACAAAGGATGGGCAATATGTGTTCGACATACCCGCTGTAGCAAGTAGCATGCGTGTTCCAGCTATGGACTTAATAAATCAGCTGCAGTATCTTAAGGTTTGAAATTCACATACAAACCTAAATTTGTCAGATATTTTTTTAAGTGTTGATAATTAATGACGCGTTTTAGGTTAATCACTCTGTCTTCTCATTCTACTAATATTTGTAGTATATTTCTTGAACTGCATTTTTGTCTTCGCCAAGGGCTGAAGAGGTTCATTGCGAACACGGATCTATGTATATATTGTGTGTGTGTTGAAAAATATTCCTTTAATTAAGAAAGTTTGAACCTTTGCAGAGTAAAAACCGTAACGTAAGATTGCATGCAAAGCTCAGCTAATTAACTAAACTTTAATTACAGTTAGAAGGTGTTGGGTACATGAATTATTTTCCACTAACCATGTTACTATTTACAACCCTGTTAGGGGCTTTACACATAAATTCCTTTATTGATTAGGCCATATGGTCAAACAAAATTTAGACACCCAAAACTACTTGTGTTAAGTTTTCTACTCTCTTACTGTTTACTTCTGCTCTTACAATATGATGATTCCATGGAATGATGAATGTTAACTTATGGTATACCAGAGTAGTCTTTGGAATACTAAGATTCCAGACTAGTAATCCAGAAGAGTAGACGTAGTGGTAACTTGTTAGTTTGGTTGGAAGTCGCGGTTTGTCTGAAGTTTGTGAGTGCTTTCCTCAGTATTTTTATTAATACTGTTTCACTAGCCTATAACATATTCTGCGTACAATTTTGTTGATGTTCTTTTTGTATATGTGTTTTATATACAAAACGGTGATGCTCGGAGACAGATATTAAGAATGATCTTTTACCCTAGTGCGCTGCTACTCTGAAGTAAATGATTGATCGTAACTGCTTCATGGTCGATTATACTGTTTTTTCTTATATAATGTTAAATTCTTCTGGTTTACTTCTATACCATTTTATGCTTCGTCACTACTATAGTTTGCAATTTTTTTTCAACTTTCCAAAGTGAATTCAGTTTCATTTGATTACATGTTTTACTTTCACCTTATACTAGTTGAAGGGAGAAGTTACATATGAATTGAAGGATCCAGCATATTGCTATACAATATTGAATTCGCCAAAGGATGTATGCTCACTTACAGAAGATCTTACGAAGTGGTTAATGGAGGTCGAGAGTTGCAAGGTGATTAATATATTAATTAATTTCTTGTTTTAGTCATTTTTGACAAGCCCGGGTTAGGGACTAGCTGCAGAGTGCAAATGTTTCTTTTGATAGTTTCCAGACCAATAAAATGTTATGTATCGATGTTGGACAAGGTTAAGAAAGGGTTGTAAACATTGGATAGAACCTATTTCCGCGGTCAGGGGTAACACAACTTAATCCTCGGATCTATTAAATATCATTAATTCATAATCTTCAAGAGTTCATTTACATAGAACGATTACATCTCCTTATTTAGGAATAAAAACATATCAAGGGTCGCAAAAATCATCTCGATTCCTAATACTTAACTATTGCAACGAATCCAAAATCTTAAAAGTTGATTGTAATCTTTTTTATCTCAATCCTAGATTATCCCTCTTTTTTATCTCAATCCTAGAATATTCCTGATAGATATATCAATATGCCTATATCTAGAGGGTATTATACAAAAATTAACTATATTCAATAATTACTGCTGCGCATCATGCATTACCTTGTCACATGTTCATGTTAAGCTTCTATGTGTTGCCCATATAAAAGTGCATCTACTCTGTAACTCTATCTTATGGTGCAGTCTGTAGGTATAATAGACTTAGCAGTATTTAAAATACTAGAATAATATTCAGCATAATTAGGAGTTCAGGCCGCATTGGCTGATCACTAAAGGATTTTGTCGCAATTGCAAACCTTTTCAACAATTATCAATCCTCATGAATGCTATCAGAAAATTCTGTTTTGCAGGCTGTTTTATTACTATTTTCTCTTCCACTTATATACAATCACTTTTCTGTAGGTTAAGAAACTAGATGCAATGTACAATGCTGCAGTCTTTGCAGTGAAAGAGTGTAATAAAATGCTTGGCTGCAATGATTGCACACCATTTTTACAAAAGAAGATTTTGGAATACTTCGCGGCAGATGATGGTGATGAAATCCCAAATAAGATGGGTCAAAGCAGGTTTGTAAAATTGCTTTGGTCGAACACTTGTGAACTAATACGGAGCCAGGATCCATTTTCATACTTACTAGTTACTAAGATACATCATTCGGAAACCAGTATGAAAAAGGGCAATCCCTGGTGTTTATCAACAAATTGTAATTGTACTGGAAATAGAGGTCAGGTTGCCACACGGGCAGAAATAATTACCGAATAATATATGCATTACATTAACACAATAAGTTACATACACTAATTGTGACAAATTTCAATTTTTTCCTATAATTTTTCCTTATTTTTTATTTAATGGTTTGTTTTTGCAGCCCCTTTTTGCGATCAGATATAAAGGTATGGCTTGATGTGTCACTTGTTCTTGCTGTTGCATGAAGGAATTTTAGTCAAGTGAAAAAAGGTTATATGTTTTTCTTTTGTGTGGCGTGATAGGTTTTTCTGCAGAGTAACAACCATGCCAAGTTTACTCCCAGAGCTATTGCAAGGATAATGCATGGGATTGCTAGTCCAGCCTTTCCTTCTTCAATTTGGTCCAGAACTCATTTCTGGTATATTTTAAATTTCTAGAAATCTGTGTTAAGTACCTGTCTTAATTTTTTTAAGATTATTTGGTCAATTTGGACTTTTAGATTTAGTTAAAAATCACGTGGCGATGCTAATTCTCTATTGCAGGGGAAGGTATGCGCAGATAGAGTTCAAGGCGGTTATGGAAGCAGCTAAGGCGGAACTTCTAAATATTGTTGGGAAGGATGTAATCTAGTGATTAACTACGCAGAAAGATGTCTCAAGAGGAGGCTAGTTCCAACAAATGGTAGATATCCACAGATGGTTTATTATAGCACCAATGAACTTTAAAACTGGCTCTTGCGTATAACCTAAAGTTGCAAGTTTGCAAGCAGAAATTGCGAGATTGAATATAGGGACAACATCCAAGTGGGCATGCCCTGAAGTTATGTTACACAAGGTACACGAAAAAACAACATTAGATTATGTTATGTTGCCCGTACGATTGATAAAGGCATTGTATTGAGGGTTAGATGGTGTTAGCACACTGCCGCAGCATAAAGAAAATAGAATGTCGCCCATTTCGTTAAATTAATGACAGTGGTGTAGATGCTGTTATTGGATCTGTACAATGTATATAACCTTATTTCATCTTATGTATTGGTGTCCCTGATGTGTTGTACATTAAAAAAATACAATAAAATTCAGGTTTATATACAAAAATTTGTATGTGTTCAATAGCAGCATGCAAGCAAGTTTTATAGTCTCATGTAGATCAGTAGTAGATGTACATGTGATCATAGACGGAATCAATCGGAGGCTAACCTGATTGTGGTTGATTTTTAAATTTTGTAGATTTTTTTTTAAAAAATTTGTAGTTTCGGCTCTTTCAGGTTAAAACTAATGGAGTAGTTAGCTTTAATATATGCTGGAAATCTGGTGAGCTGAAGCAAAAGGAGTAGCTAACTTTGATTAATGGTGCTTTTAGATGAGCCAAAGTGATGAATATTAAATCTGTATGTGCAGAATTTAACATGGGTTTTGTCACCATTTCACAATGCACATGGTGAAGCAACTTCAAGATTTGGCTTATAGCAAATTTTATTAATTACACACTAATTTCTATTATTATTTTCTTTTTAAGAAAGATGCCTAATTTTCATTAAAGCATCCATCCAAATTTTAATTAATATATATGGGTGTAATATTAATAATGCCTGCCCCATAGGGATAGTGATAGTAGTATGGACCCAATACAATACAACCATTTATTTAGTCAAATGTGACAGTAAAATTATTAATTAACCATAAAAAACACAGTGTTGCAGAAGCCCATGCCATGTGAAGTAGAAAAAAGAATGCGCAGAGCAATGACAATGCAATTACATTATTTAGCAATCAAATGGCCCTATGTCAGTTACCGTTAAAAAGATAACTTTTGTATGTGCATCTTCCTTCTCTGTACCCAACACTTTTACTGCATTATCCCGAATGAAATTATTTATGGTGATATGATATGTTACATTTTGATTTTTTCGTTTTTATTATTATCACTTCTACTTCGTTATCCCGAATAGTAGTTATTTATCGCGATATAATATGCCACGTTATAAATCGTGATCTTTTCATTATTTTTATCACACTTTAATTACGTTATTCGTAGTTATTTATCCCGATATGATATGTTACATTGTAGATCATGATCTTTTCTTTCTTTTTTTACCATTTTCAATCTGTTTGTGAATAAAAAGTACAGTGCCATAATTTGTGTGGGTGTCCCTGAACTCTTGTTAAATTCTCTTGCGAGTGAAGATGAGTGATAGGCCACTGCTTGAATTGCAGTAGATTCCATCAAATTCAATGCAAATAAAGATAAAATGGTTTTTTAATATTACCCACTTCGTTAATTTTTACTATTGTTTCTATCTGTTGTTGCTTTTAACCATGCAATTTTTTACTAGCATTTTGTATGGTTGAATGGATCTGTTCTTGATATCTTAAAACTGACAGTCACAAACATCCATGTTTTCGAGCTTCCTTTTTTTTTTATTCTCTCTGTTTCTAGCTAGCTGTCACATTTTGCATCTATCCTAGGTGACTTTCCAATTTACACTCAACTGCCTATCTATACAGTTTACACTCCAGTTCTGTGGATAAAGTGGCTTCAAGGTTTCTTTTTATGTTGTAGCAATTCTGCATTACATTCTTTTTCTTGCAATCAAGTTGCTGCAAGAGACAGTACATATTGGAGGCTATTTTGCTGAGTGAGTTTGCATATAGTTTGGCCAGTTTAACATATTTGTTTGTTTCTTACAGTGCTTGTACTGAACTGAGTGTTGTTTCCACTTGAAGTAAAAATCTTGAAATACTTCAGTAGTTCAGTTGTATGGTAGTTTTTATCTGTTCCTTTAAGTATTATGTTTCGAATCTTGTTATGCTTCAAGATGCTTGTGAGTGCGTGATTTGTTTGGTGATAAAGTCTTAACAACGACAATATAAGACATTCTTGTTGCTAATGATGCACAAGTGATTGTCAAGCTTCAATCTCGAACAAATTTAGTGAGGGGTTGCTGTGGAATATAGTCATTCAGAAAAGATTGGAATATAGTTAAGTGAAATGAGATCTATAGAAGACAAGGGGATCTTGAATCTGACACCAACACATGAGATTTTAAGTAATGGTGTTGCTAATTTTGAGTTCCACAAAGCAAATGGAAAGGGTCGCACTTCGCAACATCGAACAGGGTTGGGGAAACCTACTCCATCAAAATGGGATGATGCACAGAAGTGGTTAGTCAATCTGTCAAGAGGGGGAGAGAAAAGCCAAGCTAATACTGCTCCACGTAATTCGAATGCTGATGACAGGAGACTGATTGCTCCGGTGCCAAAGAAGGAAGATTGTTCGAGTAGTGATGACGAAGAACTCAAAGTATGTCCAGGGTCTTCAAGCAATGCTCGGTATGAGGTAGAAACAAAGAAAGTTGATTACGATGACTCACGTTGGAGGGTCAATAAACCTGAAAATTCAACTCCAGTAGTAGTTCAATCAATATGTGTCAGGGACATGGGGACTGATATGACTCCCATTGCCAGCCAAGAGCCTTCCAGAGCTACGACCCCCATCAGAGCCATGACTCCAGCAGGACAAAGCCCCGTATCATCTAGATCCACAACTCCAGTAAGGGGTCAAAGTGGAGTGCAAGTTGTTGATAACGGTCAAATGGCGATAAACACTACTGAGAATAGAGAAGAGGCTGGCAGGGCTGGTTTCGTAACTACATGGTTTAGTCGAGAGAGAGAAGCACCAATTGCTAATGTTGTGCCTGAAAACAACTCAGACCAGGCCAAGAAGCTGACACCTCTGGAAACTCGAGCAATGGCTTGGGATGAGGCTGAACGTGCCAGATACTTGGCAAGGTACATGCTTGGAACCTTTTGTGTACTAATTGTTGGGGTCAATCTAAGTTACTGTCTTATATTTCCTTTTATAGCTTTCGTAAATTAGATTATTAAAACTTAAGTGCTTAGGCATGCGTTTCCCCGTTGAAAATGGTATTGTATGTAATAGTGAGATGCGTGTTAACATGATAATGCAGGTATAAACGAGAAGAGGTGAAGATACAAGCTTGGGAAAATCACGAGAAGAGGAAAGCTGAAATGGAAATGAAAAGAATGGAGGTATTACAGTTTATAATTATTTCCTTCAAGCACTTAAAACCACAATTGTTCTTTACCATTACTGAGTATTACTCATTGAGCCAATAAGATTTAGGAGTATCAAAAACCTTTCCTTCTGTTACTTATCCTGCCTTGTAGCTTCCTTTTTTGCAGTTTAACCTGCAAATAGAAAAGGTGACATAGTAATAGCAGTTCATAGAAATGAGTAATTCAAAAGTTTTTTTTTAATAAATCTGCACCTGTTTGAAGAAATTTAAGAATATGATAAACCTATGAGAACTGGAACTTATGTGGTGCTTTCATGTCTATCATGTTCATCACAGAATTTCACTGCATGTAAGTACAATGTAACTATGTTACTATCCATTGAACAAGCATTGCATATATGTAGATATCAGAAGCCAGACCCCTCATTTTTGTATAATTTACGAAATAAATTTGGAACCAAATACATTAAGAAAACAAAATGCCAATTTTCCGATCTCTATTAATCTTCTGTATCTGAAGAAAATGTTAGAACAAATTTCTTGTAATAGTTTGCCTGAAAAGAAAATAATTTTTTTCCACATTGCCAACAGCAACTAAACGTCAGGTATTGGATCTTATATTTAAAATCGACCAGCTTCTAACTCCCCCTGATTTGTACATGCAGGTGAAGGCTGAAAGACTAAAATCTAGAGCACAAGAGAAGTACACAAACAAGCTTGCTTCAACTAGGAGAATCGCAGAGGAAAAGCGTGCCAATGCTGAGTCTAAACTAAGCGAGAAAGCTGTGAAAACTTCAGAAAAGGCTGATTACATAAGGAGGACAGGTCATCTGCCTTCCTCGTTTTCCTTTAAGCTACCTACTTGCTGCTGGTAGCACTTGTTCTGTAAATTTGATACGTACTTCTCAGTCAAAAATTGTGATATGAGGCACCATCAGGCTATACAATGTCTAAGCATAAGCCCAATGGAAGACCTTTTATTGTCATAGGCAACAATGTGATGTCCAAAGAGGGAAAATTTGACTCTGCAATATCTATCTCTCCTCCTAATTTCAGGCTGTGAAATCACTCTCGGTTGTCTGAGGTTTACAAACTGAAAACTGCTTGTTGAATGTTCTCGTTTACGAATAAATTCATGAGTCAGCTGTCAGCATCATATTTGCTTTACTTGCCAGTATTGTGATCTAGACGCTGAATTTATTACTTGTGCACTGTCTGTATATTAGCTATCGTGTAAGTGGGATCAATGATTAGGACACAGAAGATAGATATTCAAAATTTCAATCTTGAGCTCATTCTTTTACCAGTACTTTGTTGTATAATGATAAATCATATTATCTTAACAGTAAGTTCAGCATTATGAATTACACTGTCTGCTAGATATATTCATTAATTTTTCCTGTGTCGAATGGAACAGTAAGACTATGATGCTTGTTTCTATCAATAGTAACATATTGAGAGTTGAATTATAACAACAGCTTGGTTTGGTTGTGAAAAATGATTCCCTTTCCTTTCTCCAGGTTAATACTATAATTAAAGAAGTCGATGAGTTTCCCAGCCTATTTTCTAAGAAATTGTCGATTCTATGTACGATAAATCACATTTCGGTTTCCTTGCCTCGTTTTTTAATTTACACTCACTTTGTGCCTTGTTCACATAAAATAAATACCAAGATAAAGAAAGAAACGGATTTATTTAATTAATTAATTTCTCAAAGGGAAGAATACATGTGAAAAGCATGACAATGATGCTTGTCTCTATAAACAATAACTCCAATAGCGAGAGTTGAATTATTATGACAAGTCCATTTCAGTAGGTTGGTTTGGTGTTGTGATTAATATCATTCCTTTTTTCTTTTCTCCGGTTAATAAAAGAAAAGGTAAAATAGATTAATTTAAATTGGTACAAGGGAAAATAAGGTAGGCTATTTAAGAAAACTGCTACTTCAATTGTTCTGAGTTCTGACATACAGGTCTCTGGAATAAGTTGATAAATGCTCATAATTAATAATTAAAATTTCTTGCTAACCATATTTAAAATATAAATGTTTACTTGTATAAGTGAAGTATTTCATTTCCTCCTGCCAGGCCTTGCCTTCTCTGAGACTTATCCTTTGACCTCTTATTGCAGAGTGGAGAGGGGAGCTTTGTGGCGCTTGATAGAAAACCAAAGCTTACAGCATAATTAAGCCATCTTCGTCTACCACCTTGAAACTGGTTTAACTTAAAAGAATATTGATTATTTCAAAAATCCTGCGCATTCTTGTTGCATAAATGAGTTCGTCTAAAAGTTTAACTGGTGGTTTTTAAAAGAGAAAATAATTTTTAGAAAGGGGGAGTTCAGTAGCT
This sequence comes from Apium graveolens, assembly GCF_009905375.1. Taxonomy (NCBI): domain Eukaryota; kingdom Viridiplantae; phylum Streptophyta; class Magnoliopsida; order Apiales; family Apiaceae; genus Apium; species Apium graveolens. The sequence goes on along the minus strand of NC_133648.1, from coordinate 158,719,276 downwards.
GCATTGCAGGTAAGAGCGACGCCATCTGCTGTCACTAAATATGTCTCAGGATCGACCTTGATGTCCGGAAGTGCATCATTCAGCTTCATGTCAAGTTTCGTGAGCTTCCTGACATTACTGACTGCTTCTACTCTCTTGTTGAGCCCATACATGTCTTTTATACCACAATCAACTGCTGCCTGCTTACCAGTTGACACAAAAAAGATCAAATATAGTTTTCGTTATGAAATATTCAAATTACCAGATAAATGGGGAAGAACAAAACCTTGCTAACAAAAGCAATTGAATTGTTGCTTCCAGCTTTGCCAAAAGCTCCGAACATGGGCCTCATGATAACCTGCCATATGGTGATTCAGCAAACTAAAAATTATGTTTAGAACCATGTTGTGTAATTTAATATACATGACCAAGAGTGTGTATACCCAAAACATATTCAATCATAATATGACCATGATTATTAAATTTCAATTCTGAATGAATTCCCAAACTTAAAAGCAAAACGAACCAATCAGTTACATTACGATCCCCTAAATCCGAGGTCAAAGAGTCGTCAGAGAGACGGATTAAGCTCACTAAAAGCTAGAGCATGCAATGCACAAAAGTTATATTATTTTAACTCTAATATTCATGTTTGCAATTGCACATCAGAATACTTGGTGTGGAATCAGACACCTTATTGAGTATCAAAAATTTAAGTGCAAATGGCATGCACGCCATTATATACACAATATTATATTTATTCATATACCGGTTGGGGAGTGGGGATGCTGGCATTTGGATCCCCCATGTTCGCCCAAGCAATTTCACCGCCTTTAATCACCAATTCTGGTTTGGCCCCAAAAAAAGAAGGTTTCCAGATGACCAGGTCCGCCAACTTATTCACCTGCATAGATACATAATTTAAACTAGTACGTGGTAGTTCAAAATGAAAAGTACAGTAAGAAGGTATATGAGGGATAATTTACTATCTAATTGGGATAATTTACTATCTAATTGGGTGTGAGCCGCTAAATGCCTGTTCCATTAAATAAATGTTTATAATATGCCTGTAGGCTATAGTTCAGATATAAAGACAGAGCACATAACCATCGCCCTAAACTGGGAGCGATAAGAACTATGGTCAAGGTTTTAATAACCTAATGTAAAATGGATTTGATTCCTCTAGACAATTAAATGAATCTGAAAGTTACATTTCAACTTTCTAAGCTTTACTAAATAATGGTGTGGCTATGTGTGTGTCCATGCGCACGATCGTGACCATAGACACTCTAAATTATCATCCTTGATTTTGTGATATGATATAAGGTACAGACAAAATTACAAAAGAATATATTGTTTAAAAAATGTATATCAAATTATGAAAAATACAAATTATCATAATTGTGCAATCTAATTAAATTTACTAATCATATATGTTAAAAGGTAGTTACCTCAACTGACCCAATACAATGAGAAAATCCATTCGCTATTGCAGGATTAATAGTGTATTTTGCTATATATCTTTTAATCCGAAGATTGTCATTGTCTGGTCCATCACCTTCAATTGCTCCTCTTATCAATTTCATTTTGTGTGCAGTTTGCCAAGTTCTGGTAATCACCTGGTAAAGGAAAGTATTTTCTTCAACCCGCCATCAATTTTTGAATTTTATGCTATCATAAATAAAATTTTATATTCATTTTTTGTGCAGACAAGGAGGAGCTACAACGGATAAATTCATCATGCAACATAAGAACTTGTCATAAAACATAAAGCAAGAAGTTTTATGAGCATACAGATTCAAATCTTTGGTAACTTGCAAGTAAGGAAATCATTAAAAATCCAGATATATTTCAAAAAAAACAGTTCTCAAACACAATTGTCCCACTTTCAAGAATTTGATAATGAGGTGACCTTGGTGAGGCAGAACTGTTACAAGCTCCCTCTTAACCAGTGGAAACAGATATATACTGAAATCTACATCCCTCAACAAAAGAGTACATTGGTTACGAATAACTAAACAGGAAGTCTTGTTTTCCCAGAGCAGACGAAGACCATGTCAGAGAACTTAACTGACCATTTTCTATTCCAAAAGACCACATAAAGGTAGACAATGAAGAACATGATTATAAACAAGTAGCAATATTATGACGGGGATGTGCCAAATATCAAGTTACTAATAACACATTTGGCAAATATAACATTTATACTTTGCGGATATGCTAGAGGTGGATAAATTGAGTTAAGCATAAAAAAATTTGTTAAGAAACCTCTCCGATCCGACCCATGGCCTGTGAATCAGATGATATGATGCTAATAGCACCCATATCATGCAAAATATCTTCAGCAGCTATCGTTTCAGCCCGAATCCGAGATTCTGCAAAAGCAACATCCTCTGGAATATCCTTGTCCAGGTGATGGCAGACCATCTGTATGCCACTGAATTAGTATATGAATAGTAAATAATTATTTGTAAATGTTACTGTGGCAGGAAAGTGTAAATCATTTCACCAGCATGTCTAGGTGTTCGTCGATAGTATTTGTAGTAAAAGGGCGTGTTGGGTTAGTTGATGAGGGAAGAACGTTTTTGACACCACAAACTTTGATGATATCCGGAGCATGGCCACCCCCGGCACCTTCACTGCACAAAAGTACAAGAAATACATTTAATTACATTTAATTATGTAGGATGAAGTAATGATGGGAGTTGGGGGCACTTAGGGGGTTACAATATGTGAATAGGTCGTTATTGAAATGTATACCTGTGGTAAGTATGAATAGTCCTACCCTTGAAAGCAGCAATTGTGTGTTCCACAAATCCAGATTCATTTAAGGTGTCGGTATGTATATTAACCTAACAAATTCCGAAATTAGCTTGAATGAATTTGATAGTGAAGCCATGGGGAAGTGTAGCATTTGTTACATAATAAGAAACCTGAATGTCATACTGATCCGCAACAGTCAAACAATTGTCTATTGCTGCGGTCGTAGTTCCCCAGTCTTCATGGAGCTTCAGTCCCATTGCACCAGCACTAATAATCTCATGTAAGCCTTCTGGTTTTGAAGTATTGCCCTAAAAAAGGTAAAGTGATTATTTACAATGCATACATATGTGAAAATCAGTTTCATATTATATGCAAATTACTCCACCCACTTGACAACCCAGGAAAGAAGCAAATATAGTAACATAAGAACTTAGTAAAACTTATCATACTTTTCCAGTAAAACCAAAATTTATTGGTAGATCGTCGGTGGATTGCAACATTAATCTCATATGTGATGGAGCCGGTGTACAAGTGGTAGCACGAGTCCCATGGGAAGGTCCAGTTCCACCTCCCACCATTGTCGTGATACCTGCACTTCATAAAATCATTAAAACAATTACAACAAACATAGAGACGTAGTTGTATTGATTCTCAACCCCCCCCCCCCCCCCCCGTCTCCAAAAAAATATTAATGTGGTAAAAGAGGTTAGTTTATACTGATCTAAACAGCTAGGGTTTGATTGAGTAGTTGAAAACCAATTTACAAACCCATTAAATGCGAGATACTTTCAATCTAAGGCTACGTCTAATCCAATTGTTGTTCTAAAAATACCAAGCCTATAAAAATTGTTTATATCATATGTGATAAAATGCTTTCTTCCTCTGTTGAATAACTAAACATTCGAACTGTTCGAACTGTGTTCATTTGGACTAGAATGGAATGTGGTGAGGATAGAGGGAAAAAATGAGAAGCTTAGAGATGAAAAGAAAATGAATTAGGTGAAAGTGGCATACAAGATGGAATGCAAATTTCTATGGTGAGATGTGTGAAGGATATGCAGAGCAGGTAGGAATGAGCACTCATCTGTAAGTTGAGAAAATAGAACTCTAATCTGAATTTGTAAAATAAATTGAAGGGATGAGTTTCAAGCATAAATGTTGACAAATACAGTACAAATCCATTCCATTTACAGAGGCGTAGGCAGCTGAAAACCGAGCATTCAGAGGAATTTCCTTTTTTTTGGGGGGGGGGTACCTCTAAAAGGCAGCAAAAAAAATTATGCTTTTCTAGTTACGACATTGTTAAATATATAATTTCTGGATTAGCATTCCTAGTTGTGGAAATCTTACCACTTGCTATTGCCTCATGTGCCAATTGTGGGCATATGAAGTGCACATGACAATCTACAGCTCCTGCTGTCACTATCATTCCTTCTCCAGCAATAACCTCTGTATTCACCTGAAATAAGAAATCACAATACCAATGACTCAATGGTGCAAAATAAATTAATGTTTTCTATACACATTATAAGCCATTACTCACCCCAACTATCATGTTGTTCGTAACACCATCCATGACATCTGGGTTGCCTGCTTTTCCAAGAGAAACAATAATACCTTCTTTAATGCCAATATCTGCCTTGAAGATTCCTGTGAAATCTATGATAATAGCATTTGTGATGACTGTATCCAGACAATCAACTTGATTACGCCCACAAGCCTGCCCCATTCCTTGTCTTAAAACCTTACCCCCTCCAAATACACATTCATCACCGTAAACAGCAAAATCACTTTCAATTTCTGCAAATAAGTCAGTGTCACCGAGTCGAATTTTGTCACCAGTGGTAGGTCCATAGATGTTAGCATAGGCCTCACGGGAAAGTACAGTAACACTGTCTTCTACAACAGTAGATTCACTGCAAAACAATGTTAAAGCTAAGGGTTTTGGTTTATTTTTGTCATGTTGCCTATTGGCCGAACATGATACACAATAGAGCAATTTAACTTTTATGAATGTGTAATAGATGTGAAAGCAAGGAAGAATAAGATGCTCAAATGTTTTGTAAACCTTGCAACCATTTCTTCCAAGTGACCAAAACTCCTCTCAAGTACCCTTTCCATCACTGTTTCAATATTTGCATCACTGAAAGGACCATCAGCAATACTATTCCCTCCTCTAATAACTTGCTTACCACCTATCTGTACTAAAGTAACAGTTTTTGCATCGCCTGGCTGATAGAAAGAGTTGTATATTTGTCAAATTTTGTATGTCCAATTAGGGGACTAGCTAAAAAGCAGTGAAACAAGTGTCCACTTTGCAGAACTAATATTCAGTTAAATATGAAGAAAATTATTGTTGTAAATTACAAAAAAAAGCCCGAAGAAAAGCTCTCAAACTAATCATAGTACATTCAGCCATCTGCTATATCAAAAATAGACAGTTAGTGTCACCCTGAGCCTCACTTCAGTTGCATCCATATGTACACGATCAACATCTAGACAAGATAGCATAAATTTGAACTGCCAGTAAAAGTATTGAGCAACAGACTATGGACTACGACTAATACATATTCATTATATGCAGACTTAAAAGGTAAGCATTCTGATTTGGCAGGGAAGAGACAAGTTTTTATAAAAAATTCGATGCATCACTATGTTTGCTGTTGGTTTTATAAATTACATGCCAAGCATTGAACTCAAGTCAATATTTGTACAGCGACACTGTAAGCACAGCGACGCGAGTGCCCCTGTTGGACCCTCAACACTCAGAGATGGGTAAGGAAACCCAGAAACTTATTTTGGGCCAGAAACATGTAAAATTTTCAAAATATTTTTAAGTCCAGCACTTAGACTTAGACATGTATCCATGTTCGACACTCCCAGCCGAGTCCGTGTAACAAAGGGTAACTTCTGATGAGTAGATCAGTAAATACTCACAAAAGCTGTTAGAGGTATAAAAGGGATTCAAGAAGAGAGATTAAAAATTAGGAGAGGATCATTCGTGAAATAGGAAACATTGCATGCCTGACCTCAAATCTGGTAGCTGTTCCTGCTGGTATATTTAAGCGCATCCCATAAGACTTTCTTCGATCGAACACTAAATAAGGGTTTACGTCGATGAAGTGATAGTGGCTACCAACCTGAAAGATATATGTATTGACATCACAGTTAGATTATCAGCATATGATGTCCAGTTTTTTACAGTGATACAAGTGCATTACATGACAAATGAACCTCCTTAAGTAATAGGGGATCCAAGCAAAAATGCAAATAAATAGTATGATGATTACATGACAAATGAACCTCCTTAAGTAATAGGGGATCCAAGCAAAAATGAAAATAAATAGTATGATGATATATGGAAAGAAGCTTTGTCTTCATGGTTACAGGGCATATATCGAAAAGATGTAATGTTAGAAAACTATAAAATCGCGTGTGTGTGTGCTATATAACAACAACCTGAACTGGTCTATCTCCAGTGTTTCTGACTTTAAGCTTTATTGTTTTCCTTCCGGAATTAAGGGTGATACATCCCTGTCCAAACCTCAGTTCACCGGGAATTTTATCGCCTTCCACACTGGGAAACTTTTCAAGTGAAGGAACTGCAGAACTAACAGCATCACATTAAAGCCCTTCACAGAGCAGAGAGTCCAAATATATGAGCAATATATTTCAGTACACTTAGTTAACATGTAGTTAAGGTTCAGGATTTTAATATAATTTAATAGCTTATGTTATGCAAGCACCGAGAAATCATAATACTAGAAAAAAAAATTGGAAGGGGTTGATACACATAAGTATTAGATAACAATATGAAAAGATAAACACTGAAGTATTTGGTTGGCATCATTTGAAAAAATCATTACGAAATCTGTAAAAATGAAGGGATTTAGTCTTTGTGCATGTATTGAATGTATACTCTAATTTTAAACATCTATATTGCAATCCTCTAAACATGTAAAATATAAACAGTTAACTATATAAAAAAATCAAGAAGTGGTAAATCATTGCCACAGATTGTTAAATAAATAAAAGTGACATATAGTCCCACCTGGAAGGAAAGAACCTTGTAAAGCAAGCTCCAGATTTCCGTTCTCACTAGATATTGGATAATGTATCGTGATTAACTTTGTACCATCGGGAAAGGTTCCCTCAACCTGAATGTCCAATTAGCATACTTTTTAAATCAACTATTTTTAAGAAACAAAATAAAATGTAATGGTATTCATGTGCGGTGTAAATTTCTGAAAGTAAGAAACGGCAGTGAATGGTTTCAGATACGAATTTGAGAATTTGGTTCACAATGAATTGCTTTAAACTTTTAAGACATGAATATTAAGAAGATACAATCTGCCACACTTGGGATAACAACCTTACATTATAACGCAGATGACCAGGGTATTTTAAAAGTTTTAGACAAACCAATAGGGCGGACAACTCTTACTTACTAAAAAAATTCAGAATAACAAGTTGCAGATCTGTAATTTACCTGCACGGAATCCATTAGGTGAGGGACAGCTGAAAGAACTTGTCTCCTGTTAACAGATAATGCATCTATAAGATTATTGAGTAATATTTTACAGAACCGTGCTTTCTGGTTTTGTAGAAGTTTCATGAATCGTAGGTGCAGGTCACTGGCAGCAATTATTTGCAAAGAATAATTTACATGAATAGTTTTGTATAATAAATTAGTAGCAAACACAATTTTACTATACAAATAAACGTTCTTCCATTCAAAACTTGGCTAAACTCTTATACCAATTGCAGCAAAATATTTAAAACTAATTCAAATCTTACCTTCCTATCAGCTGTCTTCCAATATCCATTAGTTCGGCTACACTCTTGTCTCCATCATGTACAAATTCCAAAATCTGATCACGTTTATAGAAATTAAATAAACAAAACTTAAAAATTTTACACAATGTCTCTTTACTCATCCATTGCTTTACTTTAAAAAAAATAGCAACTCAATGTTTGCGTATAACAAGCACCTAAAAAATATTGGCAAACAGAACATAAATGTATAATTGGAGGCAAGTTAGTGTAAGTTGTAGAAACCTGTGTAGCTATAAGCGCAACAGCTTCAGTATAATTAAGTCTAAGGCCGCGTGCAAGACGCTTCTGAGCAAGAAATCCAGCATTGTGCAACATTAATTTTTCGATTTCTCTAGGAGCTAACTTCATCTTTCAATCCTCTAGAAAACTAACTATCAAATAAACAACACACAACTTATTAAAATGAATGAAATTTAATAGAATCTAGATTGTAGTAATCATGAGTGATTGTTTATAGCATTTTTACATGTAAAATTAGCATAAAATGCAGTGAATCACCAAGTGATATAACAAGATTAACAATAAAATATAAGAGGCAAAAGTCAACGTCAAGTCGATGAAAATAAAAATTGAATCAAGTAGTATTGAGTTTATACGAGGGTGATGATTATACCGTTGTTACAGAGGTGGAGTGAATAACTGAAGCTGCAGGCGCTCAACTGCTGATGATTACGCTAAATAGTAGTTCCTCTAGCTTCTGTGTATATAAAAAGAATGAGAATGTTAAAAATCTCCCATTTAACCGATTAATCCGGAATAATCTCCTGCAAAATTTTCAACCCATTTGATTTTTAAAATCCGATTAATTCTTATGAATTTTTTTTATTGGAGTATATATAGTTATTTAATAAAATTTAAATATTATATTCATTTAAATATGAATAAATATAGAAATTATGATATAATAAATATATATTTGTTAATAAATAACTAATATAATTATAATAATATATTAAATATAATTTAATATTATAACACATCCGATTTTTACTCTGATTAATCCCCGATTTTTAATTAATCCCAAATCGGTAACTTGACCGATCTTTACCGATCCCGATTTTTACAACACTGCGAATTATAAATAAAAATACAAAAAAATATTTATTAATATGAACTATGGCCTATGGATGTTTTTAAAACTATCAATGTAAATTTTTGGGAAACAACAAAATAATTGTCAAAAGTAAAAAAAAAATGATTAAAATAATTTAAAATATTAAATTTCCCCCCTTTAATGATGGATTGGGTTTTTCTCAAGCTGTTGGCATGATAAAGAACTTAAACATTTTTTGCATTTTTCGAACTAGTTTCCTGTTAAATGAAATTGTAAAATAGGAAATGACTAAATGCTAACAGTTCAATTTTGTAAATGAGGTCTTTGCCAAAACAACATTTTTACTCCTTCCCACTTCCCAGCAAAGACAAGTTTAAAATACATTATCCTATTATGCTGTAAGCAAGATTTTTAGGTTTGGCTTCGTAGAATTTAAACGGTTTTATGCTTCCCAATCCCAAATTTGTCTAATGGAGTACTCCCTCTGTCCCGTTAATTTCTATACGTTTACTATTTGCACGTATTTCGAGGTCTGTATAAAATATAGTTCCGTAATGTTTTTTTCAAAATTTTTTTTTTTGAATAAAAGTTTAAACATGAAACTTTTTTTCAGAAATTTTTTTTAAAAAAAAAATATTATGGAATTATGTTTTAAATGAGCATTGAAAAGCGTGCCGAAAAGTAACGTATAGAATTCAATGGGACAGAGGGAGTATGTTTTTACATAATTTACAAATAATATATTTAATCACTTTTTTTATGTTTTGAAAGACAGTAGACCCCGTATAGTTGATAAAGGTCTAATCTTCACCTTGCCCACAACTACATCGTTCAAAGATGACCAAAATCAATTATTGCTAGTAAAAAGAACATCTCAACATGTATAATGTAAACAGGGAGGAAACTTGCAAGCCAAAAATACTTCATTGTATTTGGGAGTTTTATTCTTGCGAAGTTACAACATTATCTTCACACAACTCGTTAGGAAATAGAGCTCAACAGCCTAAGTTACATAAGAAAAATGCTATTGCAAAAGGGAGAAAGCCGTCCCAGTAATGTACTGGATTACATGGAGAAAATATTTCAGTATTGCTTTTGAAGTATAGGAAGAGCAATGATCCTTATCATGAAGACAGAACTTTCTGAACCTCAGTTGTGACCTCTTTTGGAGGCTTTTCTGCAGGAAGCTGTGCCACAACACCCTTCTTTGCATAGTAATCTATGACCTATACACAGCAATGACGATGTATTTAGAAAAATGTAATTACACTAGGAACTAAATAACATGGAGAAAAGAGCTGAAAATAAATTTCAAAAGTTTTCGGAAAACTAATTCATCACCCGCCCTTTCGCAACAAACTTGTGTCCCTTTTGTACGAGTAGGTATAGGTATGCCCAAATTATAATGTTTGGTGGTTGGATGCGGACTTATACTAGGTAAGAGAGACACTGACTCTCGTTAGGAGCAATAGCACATCATACAGCACTAATTATCTGATGCAAATTGGCAAACTGCAGGACCACATTCTATCACTTAACCATGAAATACAACAAAGACACATGTCAACTAACATTCTCGTTCAACTCTGCCACAGCACATGCGATCACAAGTCACAACTCAGAAAAGTTGATGCTATGATACATAGTATCCAACTCTATGCACAACAAGTGTAATACAATTCCTTGTGAAATGTGAAACTTGGAATTTGATTTTTAGTAACTAAAGATTTATCTCAATTGATGTACATGGCATTGGCAGTAGCTGCAGCCTGCAATCAAATACTTGTATGCAAAAGCCTCTTATCTCCTTGGTAAACTACACAACTGAATGTGTCATGACATGCAACCTCAAGAGGAAAAACACATAAATTGGAAGGTTAGAAGTGCCTCAATCCTGAATAATTTTTAATAACTGGCCTTACTTAACTATTTAAGCTATGGGAACTTTAATTCCTACCAAAGAGCATATCGTATTACTAATTTGGTAAACCTCCACGAGTAATGTATTATTGAGTTCCCTTACACATAAGATGGTCAGGAAACCAAAACTAAGTCAACTGCGACATGGCTCATCGACCTCAGTTTGTACACTGTACTTCAAATTTTCTCCTTTTAGTATATTTGTTTTTTAAGTTTCAACCCATAATTGCATAACCCAGAGTGAGGCACACATATCATAATATGAAGAGGCTAAAGTTTTTATCTGATGAGGAATTCCTACCGGTTCAGTTTGCCTGTGGAATGCTTCCAGCCTTGACTTGAGAACTTCTGCAGTATCATCTTTGCGCTGCAGTAGTGGCTCTCCAGTAACCTATAACACGAGGGTAGAAATCACATCAGAACAACTTTTTTATACCGTCAACCTATAACGGGTATTCATTTGATACTAGGAAATGAGGGAGAGCATGCAAAAAGGATTGAAGTAAAGAAGTAATTGAGGACACACAACCAGAATCATACACACACACACACACACACACACATATATATATATATAGAGAGAGAGAGAGAGAGAGATGATAAAGTATGTAATAATATTCAAAGTTTGCAGGAATGTGAATATCATGTGACCAGAAATTGATCAGAAATCAGAATATACTTCAGAATAAGGCTGTGTTATACTTAACAAGTAATAAAGCAACAAAATTATCAGTTAAATGTTTCTGACAGAAAACATATAACAACTTACATCATCAACACCGGGGGCCTTGGGAGGTGCGAATTTAGTGTGGTAAGTTCGACCACTTGAAGCATGAATCCAACGTCCGGTGATTCTCTCCTCCAAAATAGCATCATCTATAGCAAAATTGAGCACCTTATCAATTTTTGCACCCTGCTTCTCGAGCATTTCATCAAGCTGCAGACAAATAAAATTAAACAAGAATGATACAATCTGAATAAACATCATGAAACTCCACAAAGATTTTTGTGTGTGCATGTATAGTCTAGGCAGGAGGGAGCAAAATTACCTTTTCTGCTTGGACAACTGTGCGGGGAAAGCCATCAAGAATGAAACCTTTCTGACATGAAGGCTTCTTCATTGCTTCATCGATTATACCAACCACCAAGTCATCAGAAACAAGCTCTCCCTTGAAAAGAAACAAAAAAATACATTAATGCTTATGCACTTCGATACATAATAAACAAGAAGCAGGAGACTGCAAAAGTTGGTGGCAACACTGACATTAACAACACGAGGAAATAATACTTGCAGCACAAAGTATAAGCAAGTGCTTACCTTGTTCATGGCTTCCTTAGCCTCGACACCAAGTGGAGTTTTAGCTGCAACAGCTGCTCTCAGCATATCACCAGTAGCCAAGTATGAAAGGAATGTGTGAATAAAAGTAATTATTATATTCCTGTTCCTAATGTTCCTAGAAAGAAATGCTATAACTATGGAAATTCTAATATCTGGCTTTTTTTGCAGGAAGAATAAGAATATAAACTCCTTACCTTCTAAGTCAGGAGTTAAGAGTCAGTCTGTTAGGTTTAAGCCACAAAATCCTTGTTTTCATTGTGGTAGTTTATGGCATTCCATTTATACTTGTAAGGAATATCATAGTTTGTACTATGATTATTATCAAATAAACCTTCTTTAAAGAAAGTTAGCATTATTCCTTCTAGTGTAAGTTCTGATGCAAAGTCTGATACTGTAAATTCTGATAAGAAAAATGTTAACATAAACTTGATGTTAAATCCGCTGCAAATGTTAACAAACTTAATAAGCCCAAAGGATCCAAGCAAGTCTGGGTCCTTAAAACTAATCATTAGTGGTCTTTGTGATTGTAGGGCAACAGGAAAAACATCCTAGTTCTGGACAGTGGATGTTCAGGACATATGACTGGAAATAAAGCCCTGCTATCATTCTTTGTGGAGAAAGCTGGCCCAGGAGTTTCTTATGGAGATGGCAACATGGGAAAAACTCTGGGATATGGCAATATCAATCTTGGGAATGTCAACATTGAACAAGTAGCTTTAGTCTCAGGACTTAAACACAATCTGCTGAGTGTTAGTCAAATCTGTGACAGAGGTTATCATGTGGATTTCTTTGAAGAATACTGAGAAGTTGTAAGCAAATCTACAGGCAAAGTTGTTCTAAAGGGATACAGGCATGGTAACATTTATGAAGCCAAGCTTTTAACAAGTTCTGATGGTTCTGCAATCTGTCTGTTAAGTAGAGCATCAATTGAAGAAAACTGGGATTGGCACAAGAAACACTCTCATTTAAATTTTAGCAATATAAATGAACTAGTCAAGAAAGATCTTGTGAGAGGACTGCCAAAATCAGTATTTGCTCCTGATGGCCTTTGTGATTCATGTCAAAAGGCAAAAAAACAAAGAAAATGTTCATTCAAGAGCAAGACTAAATCTTCAATTCTTGAGCCTTATCACCTACTAGGTGTTGATTTATTTGGTCCAGTGAATTGGTCAAAGACTCTGTAAAAATTTTAAGAAGTGATAATGACACTGAGTTCAAGAATTTAATCATGGAAGAGTTCTGCAAAGACCATGGAATAAAGCAGGAATTTTCTGCTCCTGGAACTCCACAGCAAAATGTAGTTGTTGAAAAAAAGAATAGAACTCTTATTGAAGCTCCATGAACTATGCTTGATGAAGCAAAGTTACTAACCTACTTTTGGGTTGAAGCTGTGCAGACTGCTTGTTTTACTCAGAATGCAACACTTATCAACAAGCATGGAAGACACCATATGAGATGGTGAAGAAAAAGAAGCCAAATATGAAGTACTTTCATGTATTTGGATGCAAGTGTTTTGTTCTTAAGACTCATCCTGAACAGCTATCCAAATTTGATCTAAAAGATGATGAAGGAATTTTTATTGGATATCCACATTCCATAAAAGCCTTCAGAGTCTACAATTTAAGAACAAGGGTTGTCATGGAATCTATCAATGTCTCTTTTGATGATAAGAGGATTATTGGACCTGAAGATTTCAATAATCATGATCAGTGAGATTTGAGAATGAAGCTTTAAATTCTGATTCTGTAAATTCTGATAGTCTAAATCCTGATACTGCAAACTCTGATGGGTTAAACTCTGATGTTATGAAACTGTGGTGACTACGCCAAAGGAAAATGCACCTGTGCAGGGGGAGCATATTGAAGATCCAACCACATCTCAAGAAGCATCAGAACCTAGAACAGGCTCTTCAAGTTCTGATTCATCAAGTTCTGATGGGCCAAATTCTGATAATTCTGGAAACTCAAATTCTGAAGGATCCACTCAGAGAGCATAATTTCAGGGGAGCATCAGAAAATGTTGATGGAGACAGCATGGATCATGGGGGAACATCCAGTTCTAGAGATAATCTTCCATCTGCAAGGAAGTGGACTAAAGCACATACACCTGACTTGATTATTGGAGATCCTGAAGCAGGTATAAGAACTAGAATAGCAACATCAAATGAATTTCTATCACTCTTTTCTTTCTCAGGATGAACCAAAGAAAGTGGAAGAAGCTCTTCAAGATGCTGATTGGGTGCAAGCAATGCCAGAAGGGTTAACTGAATTTGAAAGAAATAAAGTTTGGATTCTAGTGCCAAGACCAAAGGACAGATCAGTTATTGGTACAAAATGGGTGTTCAGAAACAAAACTGATAGTGATGGCATAATTACAAGGAATAAAGCAAGGCTGGTTGTAAAAGGATATTCTCAACAGGAGGGAATTGATTATGATGAAACATTTGCACCAGTTTCTAGATTGGAAGCCATAAGGATATTTTTGGCTTATGCTGCTCACAAAAAGTTTACAGTCTTTCAAATGGATGTAAAAAGTGCTTTTCTTAATGGAGAATTGGAAGAAGAAGTATAAGTTGAACAACCTCCAGGTTTTGTAGATTCAAAATTTCCTAATCATGTCTACAGACTTGATAAAGCACTTTATGGCCTTAAGCAAGCTCCAAGAGCATGGTATGAGACATTAGCTCAGTTTCTTCTGGAAAGTGGATTTAACAGAGGGACTATTGATAAAACCTTATTCTATCTCAACCATGAAAAGGACTTACTTTTGGTGCAGATATATGTTGATGATATCATTTTTGGCTCTACAAATGACAGACTTTGTAAAAGGTTTGCCAAGCTAATGCAGTCAAGATATCAAATGAGTATGATGGAAGAACTTAGTTATTTTCTGGGCCTTCAAGTCAAGCAGAATGAAGAAGGAACTTTTATTTGTCAATCTAAGTACACCAGAAATTTGTTGAAGAAATTTGGAATGCAAGACTATTCAAGTGCATCCACTCCTATGGCCATTGCAACAAAATTGGATAAGGATACTGGTACATCAGTAGATATTACTGATTACAGAGGTATGATTGGCTCATTACTCTATCTAACTGCAAGTAGACTTGATATCATGTATGCTACCTGTTTTTGTGCAAGATTTCAAGCAGATCCAAGAGAACCTCACTTAAGAGCTGTGAAAAGAATTTTCAAGTACCTTAAGGGTATAGCTGATCTGGGATTGTGGTATCCTAGGGAATCAGACTTTAAGCTAATAGGTTACTCAGCTGCCGATTTTGTAGGGTGCAAAATGGACAGGAAAAGCACAAGTGGAAGCTGCCAATTTCTTGGAGGCAGATTAGTTTCTTGGTTTAGCAAGAAACATAAGTCAATTTCCACATCAACTGCAGAGGCAGAGTATATTGCTGCAGGAAGCTGTTGTGCACAGATTCTTTGGATGAAGAATCATCTACTGGATTATGGGTTAGAATTTTCTAAAATCTCTATTTACTGTGATAATCAAAGTGCTATTGCTATGACAGGTAATCCAGTTCAACACTCCATGACAAAGCACATCAGCATTAGGTACCACTTCATAAGGGAGCATGTGATGGAAGGTACAGTGGAATTGCATTTTGTTCCAACAGATCAACAACTAAAAGATATCTTCACAAAACCACTATGTGAAGCTGCTTTTACAGGATCGGTAAATGAACTTGGAATGGTTTCAGGTTCTTTCTCTAAATCTGCTTAGTTTATGTTCTGATACATCAGACTTTATGATCAGTATTTACAGATATTACTATCTTTATGTAGTCTATGCTTAAATTGAAATTTCCTTAAGTGCTGATTGTTGTCTGATGTGGATTTCTAAACTCTGATGGTGATATGAATGTTTCTGTGACTATTTAATCCAATGAGGATAACTGTGCTAAATGTTGATCTAGTAGTATTTAATATACTAAAGATCCCATGTTTGAAGTAATTGTTTATGTGGAAATCTTTTAACACAAGCAAATTCTGATATTGAGCTTAGTTAAGTTTACATTGTGTATCTTATTACTAAGTCAAAAACTAGAATAGTGCTTTTTATCTGTTAAGTTCTGATGTTGGTAAATCTTATGGATGTACTAAATGCTGATAAATCTCACTTATCAAAAGAAAAAGAAAAGAAAAGAAAAGAAATAAATATCAGGTACTCCTTTGAGATCTAGAGAAAAATATATGTGGAAGGGAAGACCCAAGTGCATTGCTGGTATTAAGTAATATGCATTAGAAAAGCAAAATAAAATTTTCTTGGTGACTTTTCACATTCTCTGATTACTGGAGAAATACTCTGATAATAGCATAAATTCTGATAATCAGTCGTGACTCACTTACACTGAGAAGCCACCGTAAAAAGAATTTCAAAAGATGCATAAAATGAGCACAAAACAGTTGAGGTGGACTCATTCATGAACTCATTCTAGAGTAGACTTCAGACTAATGACAGATTTTAAGCAAAGTTCTTAGATATGCCTTATTTCTAAGATGTACTGAAGTGAATAAGACTTTACTCTTTGTCTGATATTTAGCTTAATGCACACACTTACACTCCATATGAATGATGAAAATTATTGTGGTGATCAATGTTATTTTAGATGAACAGTTTAAGTGTCAGTTGCATAAATTCTGAGGACAAGTTCTGAAGGAACATCTGATGATTAAGTTCTATTGAAACCATATCAGTATTTGTGTGAAGAATTACAGAAATAAACATTCACTTTTTGAGTAAAGAAGCCATATTCTGATGACTTTTAAATTCTGATAATAATCAAGTTCTGATGCTTACGTGGCAGTATTTATTTCCTTGATTTATTTTGAAGTCAATACTTAAACGGTAATATTTTATCAGAATATTGGATTACGTGAGATAAAGATAGTCATAATCATTTGTTTAGTGGGAACAGTATTTTTTAAAACTGCATGTGCATAGTAATCATTTATTATTTCCCGTGCCCATTAACTACTGTCTTAACTGCTGCATGCCTGACAAGTGTAACGTCTGTTCCACTTCTCAATAACTGTTGTAACATGGGGTGTATAAGTAAAAGAGATAAAAGATTTTCAAATCTTTTATTTACATTTCTATTCTATTTACTCTCTCTTTTTCTTACTCTCTCATATTTTCTGACGGTTTACAATACAGACATTTTATCAAACACTTTTCAGGCATTCTAAATTCTCACTAGTTTTCAATGGCATCCAAGGATATAATCTTTAATGGAAAAAAGTTCATCCCCAACAACTATGCTGCCATTCTCACTAAGAGTGAAGCTCCTTCTGAATTTCATTTTATTCAGGATTTCTTATCTCATAGTGAAATTGGGTTTGCATTGACACAGCCATCCAGTATATCTGGAACTCAATTTCTGACATTCTGGCGTACTGGACATTATGATGATGGTGGTAAGCATGGGACTCCAAGCATCGTATTTACAACAAATGAGGTTGAGTATGTTGTTACTCCAGGAGCAGTTCGTAAAGCTCTACACCTACCTGAATCTTGTCAATTCAGTTCTGCTATGGAGGAGCCCTTGCTACAACAAATGATGGCTAATCTTGGGTATGAATGGAGTTTGGCTAAGTTGGGTCAACTCAAATGCCCATATATTCGAAAGGAATGGAGCTTCTTCTTGAATTGCATCACGAAGACGTTTGCCAACAAATGCTTAAATTTTGATGCCATTCCTATTTTGACATAACAAATTGGGTATGCACTCCTAAACCAGTCTTATTTTGATTATGGAAAGACTGTGTTATGTTTTATAGGAGATCAAATGAAAGAGGACATGAATATAGTTTACTTTGCTAGGTTTTGTTAGTTAATTTATGATTATTGTATATCAGATGAACCAAAACTAGCAGGTGAACTCATAGAACCTTTTAAGTTAGCAAAAAGGGCTTTTACTGATCTTTTCACTACTGACAACAAGAAGGGAGTTTTGAGACCTCTTAGCATTCCTTTATCAGTAAAGCAAGCCCTTATAAATGCTGATGCTACTACATATTCATTGCTATATCCTGATGTCCAACCCACCAACACACAACAGCCATCAGTAGCTACTCCTGTCACTCAACAACCATAAACATCAGATCATGCCAATCAACCATCAGCACCTACTGTGAAGCCTTCTTCTTCTAGAGCAAAAAGGACAAAGACTGTACCTCAGACACAATAAAAGAGAAGGAGGATGATTCTGAGAGATGAATCAGAAGATGAGGCATAGGTTCAAATATCAGAACCTGTTGTAAAAGCAGCTGAGGAAGTGTCTCCTCAGAAAATAAAGGAAACTGGGAGTTCTAGGCCCCTCAAAAGGCTTAGAAAGAGAAATTCTGATGACAAAGCTCCCAAAGTCTCTCCACCCTTGAAGAGATGGAAGAAACAAAGAGCTAACAGGGACACAGCTGAGTTAGATTCAGAGGATTTCGAAGCAGCAGCTAAGGAAGAGGATCAGGAATCTTTGATCCCAAAGGAACCAATTGTGATTGAATCCCTTCCATCTACACAACCATAATTTGCTGAAGCCACTGAATCTATACCTCCACTGTCACCAATTCAAGACACTGCTCAAGACAGAGTGCCTACACCTCCTGTGTCTCCTATCCTTGAACAAGTACATGCTGAAGACCCAGGTACAAGTGCTGAAGTAGATATTCACAACTTGGTTGTGCCTGAGGTTCTGTACTTGGAAGCTCCAACTATTCCTCAACAAACACCACCAACACCATAAATTTTAGATGCTGATATCAATGCAGATATTCCAACAACACCTCTTCTAAATCCAGATGATGAAGATCAGATATTAGGTGAGCATCAGAATTTGGATGTTGATCAGAACTTAAAGGATGATTTTGAAACCTCTATAGCCTCACACACTATAATTTTATCAGAGGAAGCTGATTCTGCAGGCTCTGTAAGTTCTGATGCTACAAATGCTGAAAATACTGGTGAACCTGCTATAAATGAAAATGCTGATGCAGCTGGTCCTTCAGGACATGCACCTCTACCAGCAGTTAATAAAGCTGAATTGATTAAAAATTTTGTTAGAGAGGATGCACCAGTACCTTGGAGTGAAACTCCAAGAGGAAAAGAATGGATAAAGGAGTGGAACAAAGTTGATTTTGTTCCTACTGCAAATATTCTTGCTGAGCACCTGGCTAAATCTGATGAGATGCTGGTGAATGATGATTTCAAAGCACAGCTCAGAGTTACTGCATTGAGTACAAGGCACCTTCAAGGTCAACACTCAATAACTCAAGACAAGGTGAATAAAATTCAAGAAACCCTGATTCAGCAAGACATGAATGTTAAACTGGATAAGAACAGGTTTTTCAAGCCTACCTTTAACAGAGTTGAGGCTATTGAGAAAGCTCAGGAGAAACAGCAAGCTCGGATTGATGAAGTACTAAAGAATCAAGCTTCTCAACAAGTTCAACTAAATGAAATCCAATCTTCAGTGGAATTACTTCTCTCTCTCCTATTACCTGATGATGCCAAAAAGGGGGAGAAAGTGATTAAGTCCAAATGCAAATCTGATTTAGCACTGAAGAAAAAGGATGATGGAAATGATGACCAGGGAAACTCTGAAAGGGGTAGAGGTCATGAACAAGGCAAAGGCTTTTCATCCAGGAAAGTAGGAACTTCTACACAGAGATCAACTTCTGATGCTGATAGAAGAAAAAGTTCTGATAAGCAAGTTCTGACTAAGCCTAATGTTCTGATACAGGGTGAAAGTCAAGAATCACAGAAGTTTATGCAGACACTGAAGCTTAAGGGGAAGGAAACATCAGTATACTATCAAGACCCCAAGTTATAGAAGCTGGATGATGAAATTTCAAAAAGACTATTTCTCAAAGACAATCCAGGAATAGACTTTGAAAGTCTGAAGATAGAAGAAGCCAGACTTAAAGCAGAAAATGACAAATTCAAGTCTAAAGCTTCTATTACTGCAAAGAAACCTCTAAAGCCTAAGGGCATTGTGATTAAAGAGAAGACAAACTCTGAGGCAACCAAATCTGAATCCAAAGACAAATCACAAGTAGAGGTAGATCCAAGATTCAATGGTAAAGCAAAAGTTGATAAACCTGTAAAGGTTTATATGCAATTATGGATCTGGAAGTAAATTCTGATGAATATACTAGTCTGATTTTGAAGAAGAAGAATATTCAAACAACCTCTGACAGAGCTCATGTTGTTCAAGATCAGGACTTAGTAAATTATGATATGACAATGAAGCAAGCAACCTCTGACAGAGCTCAAGTTGGCTTGATATTAGAAGATAAAGGAAATGAAACCTCTGACATTGCTCATGTTAAACCTTCAAATATTCTTCTACCTGGGTTCACTAAAGCTCAACAATCTACTCAACCTTTGAAGACTACATCAAGTGGATTTGAAGCAAGAGTTATTCGAGGAAAGGAAGCTAGAGACAAATCAGGATTGGGTAGTTCTAAAGAAAACAGAGTAAATAATACTACCTCTGATCCAACTTCTTTGAGTGACCCAGGAGTGGGAACAACTCCTGAAAGATTGAATCAACTGGAGTCTGTACAAATGGTTTACCACTCTGTATTAAAAGAAGATATCATGCTATACTTCATGACAGATGGGAAGGTATTCCAGATTAGAAAAAATGCTATTCGTTTGAAGTACTTTGAAGAATTGCAACATGTTTTATTTCTACTTCAAGTGAAAAATAGGTCAACAGATGGTGCTTCCAGTTACTTAAAATCTGATATTCAAAGGCAGAAGAAACTTTACTCTGTAAAGTCTGACAGACCATACTATCTTAAGTACAGAGCTTACAATGGTGATATAGTTGAGATGAAGCCTAATACCGCCAAAATCATCACTACATTTCTTGGTATTAAAGGTCTTGAATTCAATCTAGAGTCTGATAAAGCCTATGCCATCAGACTGGATCAGGATATAAGGAAAGCAAAAATAAATGATCTCAGGGCTGCTATCTTTTAAACAGGTGAAGATACAGTTGAACTTAAAGATGCAAAAAGGATGATGCAGAATGAACTTGAATATGCTGAGAGAAGTCTGTTGAAGAACTATCTCAGAACAACTCCTGACATTAAAGAGATTACACACTAAAGCCGAGTCAAGAACTATAGTTGATAAATTTTGAAGGATATACAGGCTAAAGCTGATATCAGACTTTAAGGATGGTAAAAGCTACAAGGACTGTGAGTTGTAGTTACTTAGCCAAATTCTCATATGCATTTGTACTTAATGTTTTTGACATCATCAAATATCTATTGAACTTGTATATTATGCTAATTTACAAGTTGGGGGAGATTGTTAGATATATTTGTGATGTCATGTCTAATAATGATTTGTGTTTAGTTTTCAGATCTTAACTAACAGGACAAATCAGGACTTAACTGGAAATCAGTACTTATACTGAAGTCAAAACTTAAGATATCAGAACTTAAGATATCAGAAGATATTTATCAGGAGATAATATCAGGACTTAAGAAGACGTTTAGATAAGGAAGACGACTGATTGAAGGAAAGAAGATTAAGGCAAACACAAGAAGAGATATGCATGGAGAAGAATTCTATTAAGAATAGAATACTTGGAAGAAAATATAACTAGTTGATATATTTTAGGATACAAACTTATGTTCGATATCAATTAGAAGTTTATCTTGTAACTGTGTGTCTATATAAACACAACATAGGGTTTACACTATAAGTGTTATCTTAATTGAGAATATTATTCATTGTAACCCTAGCAGCTCTCGTGATATTTGTTCATCACTGAGAGAGAACGGTTCCATTGTAATACTGTTTTATTAATAAGATTATTTTGTGTTTCATACTTGTGTTCTTAATTCGATTTGATTGTAGTAAACACTGTATTCAACCCCCTTCTATAGTGTGTGTGACCTAACAATTGCTTTCTTTAAAGATCCAACTAATTCAGTGCTGAAAAGAAGAATTGCCAAGATCTACAGGAATGGTAAAGAAATCTGTGTGGTGGCTGGACACCCTCAATTTGCAGAAGCTAAGAAGGAAGAAAAAGAAAGAATCAAGCAAGAAAAGAAGCAGGATGCTTTAGATGCTAAAAAGCTCAAATAGAAGAAGCAAAGAACCTGTGACAGCTAAAGCTCAGGATCAGAAAATGCTCAATGAACCTCAATAGACAAAGAAACCAAGATATAAGCAAAGAATCAAGAGAAAATTGGATTTCAGTGATGAGGAATTGGAATACTACATTCCCAACCAGTCTACTTCTACAACTCAAACATCTAAACCCTCAGTGGTGCATGAGGAATTCAAGGTGGATCCAACAAAGAACTTTCATGGTGAGCCTATTATTCCCAATGATGAGCCAATAGACTGGGAAAGTTTGCCAATTCCTGAACTCAATTTACCTATCTTCAACAAGCCAAAGAAAACAAAGTCTAGAGCAATCAAGAAGGTCAAGCCTATGAGTTTCAGATCCAAAGCCCTAATCAAAGCTCAACCAACTGTTAACAAGGGAGATCTTCTATACATCTGTGATATCAAAGAATTTTATAGAGATTAATCTCTACATGGATGAACTAGAAGAAGTGAGAGCAATTGATGCTCACAGAAATCTCCCTGAAAGATTGGTGTTCAAGTACAAGGGAGGGAAAGAAATCACATGGCCTCTTCACAGGATTCTTCAAGAAAGCTGCTCTGTACTGATAAAGATCTTCTCATCCTTCAAGAAAAACTTTGGATTTAATATAACTGCAAGGAATTGGTCCTAAAGAAGATAGAAGATCTAAGGAGAAATAAAGCAAAATATGCACTCCCAAAGACTATATCAATTCCCTTCACAGGAAAAAGAGTGCATTTGAGGCCTTATTGGCTGATGGAATTCATGGATGACAAGGGTGTTAGAAGATTCATCAGACTGAATGACCAATTGAGTATCTCTAGCAATGAGACACTATTGGAAATACAAGATAAGCTGGATCTATCAGATGCTGAAGAACTTGAATTCCACAGACAACTCCAAAATCAAATAGAAGAAAATAACAGGAAGCTTGGGAAGAAATCCAGACAATCAAGGAAATAGAAATAATCTGCTCGGACTAGAGGAGCACCTTGATAATGATTGTGAGAATTATTTGTACACTTTACTTTGTTCAATTTTCAAATAAATTGTAGCACTTACTAGTTTTATCTACCATAATTCAATCTGTAGATTTGGGGTGTTTTGTTATTATCAAGTTTGTCTTAATTTATGGCTACAATTCTATAGACATAAATTGGGGGAGATTTTTAGGTATATGTTGTGAACTTGATGATAAGTTTAACAAAACACCTTAGTAGATTTAACTTAGTGATTTTGTAGCTCTCGATGGATGTTCTATAATAGTCCCAACAGATGACCTTTATAGTCCCGATAGATGACCTCTGAACATCCATCGAGAATATAGCTTATGTAACAATAAGTATTATAGCATATATCTGCAAACAATAATGTATTAGTTGAGTAGATTCTGTAGGATTCTCTAAGTCATGTTGGCTACTAGCTTGATATACAGAATAAGGTGACTAATTATAAATATAAGATGTCTTGTAATTCTATATAAGTGAAATAGAGTCAAGTGGCAGAAAAGGCTCCCGACAGATGGTCTACAAAGACTCCCGATGGATGATCAACAAAGGCTCCCAACAGATGACCAACAAAGTCTTGGAGAATGATCTAATTTAAAATAGCAGTTGACAGTGACAACACGGTCACATGCGTCGGGTGTTTGCAAAAGGAATGTGGCAGCCAAATTGCAGGATTTAGAGAACAAGAAGCATTACCATTTCCATGCAAATATGAAGATATTCAAAGATGCTGGATAGAGTAATGAAGCAGATTGAAAGAAGACTAGAAACAATTTTGTTTTACTTGTTTGTCTTTTTAATCATGTATCTTGGTGGTATATAAACCAAGTGTAGCAAGTAGAACAAAGAACTGAGTTAGATAGAATTATTTCAAGAGAGATAGAAAAAGCTGTATCTGTTAAGAATCTCTCAATAATTCTGTAAGTTTACTTGTAAGTAGCTGTGTGTTATTCAAGCATCACAGAGTTCTTATTTATATATATATCTCTGGTGGTTAAGTTGAAATCCACCAGAAAGTTTTAAAGCCTTGTGTTTTATTACTTTGTGTTTTGATTTCTATTTTCTTTTTATTCCGCACTTTTTTCAAAATCAAACACAGTTGTATATTAAGTAAGAACATTCTTAAAATCAGAAAATATGCCAGAATTACATTCACCCCCCCTTCTGCAATTTTTGTAACATTGATTGGGAATAACAAGACATTTAATTAATAGTAAATCACCCGATAATTATCCAGAATACATTCTGACTGAAACAGGATACACGTAGCACATAACAACTAGGGTTTTATGACTCAACACAATTAATGATATAATAAAACACATAAATCACCTTTATTAAGATATAATATGAGCGTCATTTCTCGGTCGTTACAAATAACCTAGCAGCGCTCGAGGATAATTGTTCATCCTTTGAGAGAGTATTTTTGTAATCAGTTTTTATCTGTTAATATAAAAATTGTTGATTCTGTTTAAGCTTTATCGGATTGTTTGCATAAACTATATTTACCCCCTCTATAGTTGTATTACAGACCTAACACATAAAGTGTTCTATTTTTTGTTTATATAACGAATATTTATTTATAATCATAAAGTCACTGAACAACAATATACTCTTCTTTGTTATCATGAGGTATAATTCCTTCTTTTCGAGTAACATTATTTTTGAAACTTTAATAGTTAACCTTCTAGTGATAATGCTATTCGAGATTTTCTTTCCTTATTTGAAAAGAAATTTTTTCTTCCAAAAAGAAAATCTTACAATCATCATTCATATGATGTTATTATCCATCAACCATTGCTTTCGACGAACATTCTATAATAATATCGTAATATAAAATTCTAAGGACATGGAAGAATAATCCTTGTATTCTTTCTTCCAGTTCATATATCATCTTGAGTATTGCAATTTTTTTATTCGGAGTTCATTATTTATTGAGATATTGGATTTTGAAATCATATTAATATTGTCTAAATTACAACAACATCGTGAAAATCATTATTTCAAGGATGATTGCCTTTCGAAAAAAGAGAGGTATAGTTGAGAACCAGTTGCGGTAATATGATATTGAAAACTCAGTGCTATGATTGTGCCATTGAAACATATTGATGGGTAAAATTATGAAAAGAGGTAATAACATGTTTAAAACATATCGTATAAAATTTTTATCAGGATGAGTACTTAATGAATCCAGGAATGACAAAACGTGTATGAATTCGAAGAATAGGGTTTTTAAAAAGGAAAGGTAAGATTAGGAAAGGTAAGATTTGTAACAACCCGGCATTAGCAATATCTGACAATAAAAGAGGACTTTGTGTAAAATATAATGATACGTCCATGCGACTTAAGAACTGTGACATAAGATGTCCTAATAATGATCTAGAATAATCGCGATAAGGTTCGCGCGGAAAGGGACACAGAGTTTAACCTATAAGGAGAATTTAGAATTTATTTTATTTTTATTATTTTTCAAAGTGTATACTTACACTGAACATGAGGTAGGGCTATAGTCAAATTGATCTAGGTTATGATTGAGAAATCTATTATTATCAAGGAAAGACCAAGTGGTGGTCGATATTTAATAGGGAAAAGATAGATTGAGGATAACAAATTTCGGGACAACTGATGAGACAGATTGCACGAATGAATTTTAAAAGTTAAGATAATACGAAGAGAACCCTTTATTATGTGACAGGAAGAATTAAAGATTCCTAGAAACTTAAGAGGATACTAGTCATGACCGAATATGAAAAGAGATGTCATTGAGTAGGTAAGTACTCAAGGAATAAAATTTTGGTGATTGCGGCTTGTAAATGACCCGAATATGATTAAGAGTTAATTTTAATAAATTTTGAAGGAGGACTATCAAGAGCCAAGTAAGCCATCATGCTATTTGGGTATTTTGAGTTATATGTTGAATAAGACTGCTTATTTTATTATGAAATGATAGATCTCCACTCGATAAAATTGTTATGAACACAGAAGAGATAATTGGTGACAGAGAGACCCCGTGGAAATTGCGCTACGCAATGACCCAAGATTTAATTTCACAACTGGATTATTTCCCCAAAGTATTTGGTGAAAAAGAATGAGCAGATGCACAACTTAGAGTTCTCAAATCGACAGGTAGAACGAGAGAACTATCCAGACCATTAGAGATACATCTAGCGGCTTACCTTTTATTTAGGAGCGATTAAGAGAATCTCCTAACGTTAACTGGAAAGTCGTGTAGGTATACTTACCACGCAAGCTTAAGGAAAAGACCGTCGATATCCCTTACGAAGGACAAAGTAGAAAGATGAAGGATGTTATTGTTAGAGATGACAAAAGGCAAAGAATATCGTACATGCCCTTTAAAGGCCGTTGGTAGCAGTTCTCAAGAAATACTGATATTCTAAGACGCTGGCGAGAATAACAGATACGACCTTGAATGTGGCGCCCTCCAAACCCGGGTCAGAAGTTTGGGGTCCACAACACATACATATTATATAAACCTATACATGCAATATTATTTGTAATGACCCTGTTTTACATAACCATGGATCGCAACAGGTTAAAGTATGAAAACAAGCCACAACCTTAATTTTTATTACAATGTACCAAATCCCAACTAATTTAACATACAACTGATAATGAAATTATTCTTACAATCTTACTATCTCACTACCGTAATAAGCTCCTGCTAGCTCGATCCAACTCAAACTGGAATTATAGCTCGCACTTTGGACTGAGGAACTTCACTATCATCCATATCCTTTTTAACTGTAAAATATATAAAAAGATTCGCAAGAGTGAGCTAACTAGCTCAGCAAGTCACAATATCAATAACTGAGGTTAAACGATGATCAAACAAGATGATTCAGAGGAATCAAGTTTCTTATTAACTTATCATTAGAATTGGATATATATTTTAAATTTTAAAACCAAGGTTAGGCTACTGATCAGTCACGCACTAACCCCGAGCAAGGCACACATCTCTGCTCTACGAACTGGATCCAAGGCACACATTGGCCTAATTTGAGCACGAATCTGGTCTGACCATGAATCTGGTCCACATAAAGAAAACTATCCAATTCTAAAGCAATTCAATATGATAAACAATATAATTTAATAAAACAAGATCATAATCAACAGTGATGAAACATTTGTATAAAGGCATGATGCACTTCATGAGTATCACAAGGGGGTATCGAAGTATGTATATGAAATGGCCTTCAGCCTGTAGGAGAATCGGGTATTAGATGAATAATAATTTTACAAGGTTTAGTTCTTTGATGTCACAAGGTATGGTTGAGTATAAAAGTTTCTGGATGTTTAAATAATTATGTTCCAGTGTTTGGTGTTTGGTGGTTATATATTTGGAGAGTGATGTCATATTTGTGTGGTTTAGTATCTGGAAATCAGCAAGAAATGGTTCACGAAGAATAAGGCTTACGGATCCCAGAATCAAATGATGTGGCTCAAGTTCAAGGCTGAAGGATTCAAGGTACTTAAAATATAAAACAAAGCTATTTTGAATACTTAACAATATGCCACGAGAGAATTTAGAAATATTTGCATTATATTTCGAAAAAGGTTTAGAAGTACTTGCCTTACAGGGCTTTACAACTATTACTGATCAACTCTGAGTCGACTCTGTCGCTCAGGCTTTATTGTCTATCCACTAGATCAACCTGGATTCGACCTCAACACTTAAGTCCTTTGATTGGAACCTTACTGAGCTTTTCGACTGACCACCAAACTATCTTTTGTCCAATGCCAATTCTCAGGCCTTCCGACTAGAACCTACAGAGTCGAAATACCCTAATTTAGACTTTCGATTATGCTTGACATATCCTTGCTAACAATCTACCCGAACGTTAACAAAACCCGACTCATAACATACTTCATATAATAATAGACGTATCACTTAGGGTTCACATTTTTGAAAATTGGTTTGGTGTTCGTTTTCAGAAAATACGTATATTCCTCATTGTACAAAGTTAGGGTTATTGGTTTTGGCAAAACATTTCACCACAACACACAATCAGGTTTCGTATAAAACATATGCTCATATATTTATATATATTCGCTCGATGTCTCGATAATTATTGGATCGCTCCCATATTTCTGAAATTTGATTTCTCGGAAATCGGGGAGCACTTCCTTTATTTATCGGACTAACCCATCGAACAACTCGACGTCAAATCAACACAATCCAACAATTAATCCAATAATCATAAATTCCCAATCACCGGTATTATTCAATTATTACTATTATTCGTATTTTATATAATTATTCATATTAGGACTCAGAATTAGCTCATCACCGTCCACCATCCGCTCGTCGAAATTCATCGCAGATGGCGGTAAAATCCGCGGGTACACGATTAATTTGGGTTTCCAACGCTAAATTCTACCGATTAAAATACACACGTAAACAATTAATTCCAATAATTTCAGGGATTCACCTAAATTTTTACTAAAATAACTCGAACAAATACAATAAATGTTCATTCGAAAATTTCAGAAAATATTCAGATAATCCAATCAAAACCTAATCGAACATATCCAAAATCGGATAACCCCGAAACAAACAACATCGCAAAGGAACAAAAACCACGCAAAGGGACACACACCGATCACGCTGTGGGAAAATAACCCGACGGCAATCGGAAAAGCTAAAAGCACAGAACAGCAGTAATCGTTACAGCAACAACACAAACGCAAATAAAAGACCGCACAACCACAGTACCTCCATCGTGATACACACATATGTGTGTGTATATACCTTCACCTACAACCCCGACTGAATCGAGGTCATACGGCTGGAACAGACAGGTCACCGAGAAATATAGAGAACGACGGCTAGATGCTTGAAAGAAGGGAAACTACGGCGGCCGGAAAGTATGCGGCGGCAGGGGAAAGAAAAATATAGGAGGATAATGAATTAAAGAAGAGGAAGAACATAGCATGGGGGGTTATATCCCCTTTGTTTCTTTTTCGGTTTATACAGCAACAACACGATAACAAATATACTGCTGCCACGTATCTGAGAATAGCCAAAATCTTGCCACGTGCCCTTTGTCTTATTCTGACAGTCTCATTTTATCCCAATTTTTGGAATTTAACGAACTCAAGTTGCACCTAAAATAAATTCCGAAAATTATCAAAATAGTCTTAAAATTTTCTAAAAATCCCGAAACTAATAAAATAAAATTTTCATAAGTTTTAATGCATTTTTGAAACGCAACTCGTACCCACAATTTACAATTAAAGAACCGAGCTGCACTGAAAACAATTTCAGAAAATCACGATAATAGTCTTAAAATGTTACAAATATCCCGAAGTTTATAAAAACATAGATTCTGAAATTTTAAGATAAGTTTTGAAACACAATTTATACCCACTTTTAACAATTAACGAATCAACACGCGGGTAAAATAAATCCCAAAAATTTCTAAAATAATTTTAAAATTCTCGAAATATTCCAACCTTCAATAAATATGAGTTTCATAATTTTTAAAGAATTCTGGAATTAAATACAGATTTTATAAATAAATGTAATCAGAAAATCATACAAGGTTAAAAAATTGATGAAATGTTTATTTCTAAATTTTATAAAATCCCAAAAATAATTATTGTAGTTATAGAACCATAAAAACAATTTTAGTGACATTCCAAATATTTATGCAAACAAATTTGCACTTAATCCACTTTTGAAAGTGAAAACAATTCAATGTGACTCTATAATTAATCACGCGGACAACCCGGTACACCATAAATCGTACATAGTTACTAATCAAACAACACAAAGCGGTCAAAACCAATACACATATTTTATTTATTTAATAATTTCATAGTTACATATTTAAATAATTCAAAAATACACGAGTCGTTATATTGAAGCTATCATAGTACTAACAATATTATACGGGAAATGATTAAAGAAGTTCGACAGATAGTGGAAGCTGAGCGTTCCAAGATTTTAAAACGTCTCAATCAATTACACCGTACGAAATGGTGCTTCTTTCGAGATGAGAAAGGGACCACGATGTGTTTTACGTGACTACAGAAAGAAAATTTAAACCTGACGCCAAGCGTGCGAAAAAAGATGAGTGTGTGGGACTGCAACCAGAATTTCTTACATAAGAAACTTACAGAGATAATACATCAGAATGAGCAAACTTTGAGGAACAAGACTTTAACGTGAGTAAGAGAACGTAAGGGGAACTAAAAAAATGAAAGAATCATTCAAGTAATGGAAGATGTGATAATAGTCCACGCCGTTGATTTTTAAAGGAAGAAGAACTGATCGGTGGGCGTTAATTGAATTACCAACAATAACGAGTTATCATGCGAGCATGGGAATGGCTACAAAGCTTTGTACGGAAGAAGAAATCGTTCACCCTTGGGTTGGGGAGAAGTTGGTAAGTGAAGGATACTCCGACCCCAGTTAAGGAAATAGATGAAAGTGATCATATACCATATCAGGATCTGGCTAGTAGCATCCAAGGTCAAACAAAAGAAATATGTGAACCAAACTCGTAGGGACAGAGAGAAGTAATGGAATTTAGAAGGAAAGAAATATAGAGCCCAAGGTTTATCAAACCGTTTGAAATAAGGACTAAGAAAGTCAGCTTACGAGTTAAAACTACTACCGAACAGTGGACAAGTTTATAACATGTACCACCTATCGATGTTAGAGAATTTTATCGTCAACGCCAAATATATGATTGAAAATGAGAAAATAAACTTCCAGCCAGACATAGCGTATGTGGAACAACATGTAGAGATCATAGAACTATAAAATGAGTACTCTCAAACATATTTGATAGATGAGTGAAAATTTTGTGAAGCGATCAAATAATACAAAGTCAACGTGAGAAATCGAGGTTGTCATGCGAGAAATATATTCACATCTATTTCTAAACTGATTCCGGGATAGAATCTTTTTAAGGAGGAAGACTGTTGATAGGGAATAAAAATAAACTTAATTGCGAAGTTAATGTCGCATTAATCAGACCTGATTTGGTCAAAGGGAAAATCCCAGTTAATGAGGCCCAAAGTCCTAATTATTTATTAATTTCATAATTAATAAGGGGCTAATTAAACAGCCCAATAAATATGTTCAAATAAGTAACTACTTCTACAAGAAGTAGCCTCCAAGCAACCTATATTCAGAAGGAAACTAATTTCTGCTTTCTAGGACTCCAAAGTCCAATCAGAGGTGGAGATTGCCCATCAAGTCACCCAATTCTACCCTAATTCCTAGACTCTAAACATCTATATAAAGGGTCTTACCCCTTCAACTTTAGCGGAATGTTTTGGGGACAAGAGCTCCAAACGTCACTACCATGAAACCACATTTTGAAGACAGCTTTAAGCATCGTAAAATCGTGAAGGCGTCCTACAAGCCACGAGGCCATTACCTGGAATGACATTTTAGACTCAGTCCTCGATGGACATGAAAGTCACTACGTCCTTGGTGAGCCCTTGCTGCCATAGTCCTGAGGGCAAGCATCACCAAGAACTACATTTTTGACTTGATCCTTGGCAATCAACAAGGTATGTAGGCATCTTGTTAAGGCAGATTGAGTCACGAAACACAAGAGCATTCAAAACGAGTCTTGAAGCTCACAAACCCTAGTAGTAAGTACAACAATATAGATAACTTAGTTTTCAATCCATAACATTGGCGCCATCTGTGGGAAGAAGACGACAACCATGAAAGCACGAAGAAGCACCGAGAAACCACATGCTGAAATACGCAACATCGCATCCATTATTGAGATTTCACCATAGTCAAACCTCAATATCCGAGGAACTGATCTCTCAGGGATGGAGATCCCTAATACCCAACTACTGATCCAAAGAATGGTCTCCAATCCTAGGGGATTAGGAATCAAGAGAAGAGTCCCAAACTATAATTGTACATTCACTAATGAGAAACCGAATTTCAGATGTTAATAATTGTGCTTGCCTCAGGGGTGAATGACCACCCAGCTTATGGGATGTAAAATTTTGAGGAGGAACGCAAGACCGAGTACATGAGGAGTACAAACATCATCATTTGTAAGGGTTAAACCTTATTTAAGGAAGAAGTTATGATTTCTATGATCCCCATATCGAGGATAGTAATCGTTCATATGAAGAGGTGATCGCCCCAAGAAGGGTGCAGCATATTGTGGAACCTGTTGTCAAAGGTCATTTTTAGCCCTGAAGACGTGAAAAGATGAAGTCCCAAATCATAAAGAAGAGGATCTGTGCTCATGAAGCACACATCCGAAAACCCCAAAAAGATTTGGAATCATGAAGCAATCAAGATCTACCAGCCACAACTCAAGTTGTAGATTCCATCATTGGAGTACCACAACTCTCAATCACAAAATCAAGAAGTCGTTCCCATAATTATGGGATTTCTTGTGACCCGAACGCTGATTCGAAGGACCGATACCCAATCTCAAGGAGTGGAAAACCAAGGGATGAATCCCAAATCGTATTTCAGATGTTAACACTTATGTTTTCATCTAGAAGGGACACTAAACCACCTGGTTAGAGAAAACTTCAGCGTCGATCGCATTAGGAGTATGAATTCCGGTATTTGCAAGGGCTGAGCCCCATTCGTAAATGAGTCAGAGATTTCTTTTGTCCCAATACCTAAGATAGTGATCGTTCATCTAGTAAAGAGAATGAGTTAAGAAGGAGATGACCAAACACAGAGCCCATTTTCAAAATACGTTCACATAATAGAGGGCACAAAGTGAAGATTTCTCAAATCATTGTGAAAAATAATTTGAGCTCATGAGGAGCACATTAACAAGATTTAACAAGTTTGGAGATGCGTTAGGAAAAAACCCGATCTTAACCCAAAGGGATGATTTAAGATCCCCAAATTCAAAAGATAGAATCCTCAAGTTTAAGGGTCGAATCCCCAATTTCTAATGGTTGTTGAGACCTTAACTCTACCAATATTCTCTTTTCCAAACCATAGATGATCCGGGATATGGATTCAAAGATTATGTTCAAGAATGCGGAATTCAATAACCGTACACAGGCTATACACCCCCTTAGATTCAATGGTTGAAACCCATCAATGACCAACTTTGTGGTTATTCCCGTCCCTATATAGAGGATGATAAAATTTGAAGTGATAATGATGCCACTCCAAGAAGGTGATGTCTAGGAAATGACCGATCGAAGGAGGATGTCCCAATCCTCAAGGACCGAAAGCTTAGGATGAAGAACAACGAATTTTCATCTCATCAAACTCGTGATTTAGTGGAGGAAAAGAAACCTAAAAAGTGAACAACAAACTCGATTACTTACAAAATTTGGAGAGCCTAGAGCCCCGAGGGTCTATTCCCCGGTATAGTTGGTTCGAACGCCTTTTCATAAAGAAGAAAGACAAAAATTCCAGGGGTTGATCCCAAAAATTTGATGCCCCTTAAAGGTCTGAATGATCCAACGTATCTCTATACTAGAGAACCTATGAATACCTATATTTCAAGGAAGCTGAAGGTACCCCAATCTGGGCGTATGATGGATTTATTAATCCGGATAACCACATAGGAAAGTTTTCAAAGTCTCTACTACAACAGCTGAAGCAAGATTTTATAAAGTACATGACATTTTCTTAAACCCTCGGGGGAATGAATCAACAATGGTCCAAGAGTGCATGAGCTATTTTGCATCCTTCATGAACATGAGACGAGGATATAAAGAATCCATGCATGATCTGGTCCGATTCAAAGGAAATCCCTGATCACCACGTACTTGAATAATAGGATGGCAATGATAGTCCAACAAGAAGCCTGGGATGTTAACTTTAAGTTATCACTGGCCGAAACCAATATGAAAAGCATACATAAGTTACAACCATAGGAAGGCAAAAATAAATAACATGAAGAAGAATTTGGCCCCTGATAGGAGGCGATGAATAATAACTAGAAGCAGAATGATCAAAAGTGTGGTGCTAATCATAAGTATCCCTGATGGAGACTCTCCCCCGA
The DNA here is from genome assembly GCF_009905375.1 of Apium graveolens. Lineage (NCBI taxonomy): Eukaryota > Viridiplantae > Streptophyta > Magnoliopsida > Apiales > Apiaceae > Apium > Apium graveolens. The sequence goes on along the minus strand of NC_133648.1, from coordinate 158,685,264 downwards.
GAAAGAATAATAGAGAACCAAAGTTCACCAAATATGCACGCTTTAATGCTCTAAGAAGCCGAATCTTGTGTAAACATGAAAAGATAAAATGGTCGACGACTAAAGCCACCGCACTTCAACCCTAAAGAGAGGAAAAAGAATTTATATTTACGATTTCATGAAGAGGAAATTGACGATTACCGTCAGCTAAGGAATAAAATTAAGTTTCTAATCCAGAGAGGAATACCGAACATGTTTACCAAGATAGTGAAGGAAGCAATAAAGTGAAAGATTATAAATAATAAGAGGAGAGAACAAAATACTCTAGAGAAATACACATCCCCGAGTGCCAGTAATCAAAATGATCTTTCGAAGACTAACGATCGATGGGACTTGAAGAAGCTCAATGAAAGTTTGTGCCCGAAAGGTAGTACACCATAATAAGCTAACATTGGAAATTTCCATTAACTTTGATGATTCTGATTTAGGAGGGATGAAATTCCTTTATGAAGACCCGATGATTGTCACACTATGATACAAAACTCTGATAGATTCTTGGAAAATGAGACTCGTTGATTCCCAACTTGCATTTTATGATATGTTGCCACGATTAAAGGCCTGATGGAATCAGGGGCAGGTCCTCCCAATAGAAGACATGGAATTCTGAAAGGCCGACGAGCAAGAAGGAAATCCAGCAGCGGATCTGGAGAACGAAGAGGATTTTTTTACAATTGGCAGGCGAGAAACCATAGAATAATAAGCTGATTTTAAGGTCGAAATTACTAAGGTACCACTCATCACCAACTTTTTAATATTATGTATCTTTTTGCTGCTTTTATTTTGAGAAATCAAATGCCACCTACCAAAGGTTAGAAAGTAAAAAATTTTGAGCATCTCTATTGAAAGACAATGAAAGTCTATGGTATAATAAAATTAAGAGCCTAGACAAGATAGAAAATATAAAACACCTCCGATAGGTATTTGAAGTGTAGATGCACCACAAGATGATGTTAAATCCTACAAGGTGTGCCTTCGAGGTAGGATCTCGAAATTTTTGGGCCACATCTCCGAGTGGGAAATCAAGGCCAATGTTGATAAGAATCCTGGTTATGGAACCTTCATCTTTCATTAAGAACATGAAGAAACTAAAAAGTGCAATTTTGGAGAGGTTCATCTCCGAATCCAGTGACAAGTGCTTGTTCCTCTTCACGGCATGGAAGAAAGTAAAGAATTCTTCATGAACTGATACAAGCAAGGTAATCTTTAAGGAATTAAAGAAGAAGATAACTACAACACCCGAAGAAGTACTAAATCTATACATGGAAAAACTCAATTGTGTAATTGAGATTTGTCCCTGTAAGAAAAGACATGGAGGTTCAGCAACCCACCTACTAGGACAGTGAAGTTTTGTATGAATAACTCCACTATTGAGAAGTTCGCATTAGCCGTGACCACGACCCGAGGAAATTAAATTGTATTTCCAAGTGTGTAATATTAAAAAACTAGCCCCGGGGGACAGAATGCATAACCCTTAGGTTAATGGAAGGTTGTTTAAGTGGACAATTAAGCCTGGCGAACTCAGTATAAACAAGAATTGTGCTTAAGGTGCAAGATTTGATAGACTTCATGGTTGAATGCTCCATTAACAACCAAGAAGTCGGGGGCATGAAGAGATACCCCGTGAGGGAAAGGAAATATGTCAACAAGGGAAAGAGATGATACTCAAGTGATATTCGGTTCTCTATTTTGATGGATCGTCAAAAACAAAAATAAGTAGTGCAAGATCATGATGGATCTATGATGGTTCTATATTTTGATCGACCGTCAAAAAAAAGTAGTGCAAGATCATGATGGATCTATGATAGAATTTTTTCATGATATTGGATTTCTCAAATGACGAACAACGAAGACAAGTATAAGGCCTTGGTGGCCAGAATTATCTCAGCTGAAACGCCGAGGGTCAAGAACTTCAAAAGTTTGTGGAGACTCAATGTTGATGTTTTCTTAAAGTAAATGGGGAATTCAAAATAAAGCATGGGACAACAATAATGTAATATCCGGGATATATCGTGTAATTATTTTTGCTATTAAATAATTATTATATGTGTTCCGTATCTATTCTGTGAATTATTTGTTAAGTGTTAAATATGTTTGGATGTTTAAAAATATTATTAATTGAGTATTTTAATTTTTATATGTCCAAAATAAAATATAGATAATTGTCATATCTTCCTAATTATTTTTATGTTGATTTATGAATTTATAGGAATAATATGAATTTTATAAAATCTTTTTCCGGGTATTTAAAATCTATTTTATAAAAATGGGAACCAACCGACGTCATCCGTTGTTATGATTTTAGAACCCGAAACTCTTCCGAGAACTCCTTCCTAACCTAATTTTAATATTCCGAGCATTTTCCATGTTTCGACTTTTTCGATCCGGCGTACGGTTTGTCCTGCGCGGGTTCCGGCGCAACATTTTCGATACAATATTCATTTCGGTAAATCAATAAAACTCGTATCTTCGAGAAATGGGAGCTTTTTATTAAACTATCACAATTATCACCTCGTAATACGTGTATCCAGGCGCTGAGACCAAGACCGCAGTACAAATTGTACTAATTTGGATAATTATCCCGAAAACCGATACCGTTTGGATCAGTATTTATAAATAAACGTACCGTTTTATATCCGGAATGATCCAACGGGATACTAATTTTCCGTAATTATAAATAGCCTTTTACCGTATTTTATTTCGTATCAAAATCATTTGCAGACAGTTAATTATATAATTTTCCAAAGAAAAACCCTAAATTCATAAAACCTTTTGAGAATGAAACTACCATTTCAAGGTGTTATTGAAATCAGTTGGAAAAGTTGGAGTAACCAAATCAAAGGTCTCAAGAAGTACTATCAGATTCCAGAACCTGTTTTACTGCATAATCAAAGGTTAATTTATATATTTTTATATAATTTCAAATTATTTTTATTAAAAATATGAATTTCTGTTCAGATGATTGTTTGTATGATTTGATGATTGCATGTTGTAGAGCTTGTTTTCCTGATGATTTTCATATGTCATACGTCTGATTTGGAGTTCAATAACACGCTCAAAAGTGGGTTTAATTCTCGAATTTTAAAATTAGGGTTTATAATCCGTATGAATGTTTTCAATTGAAATTTGGGGCTTTTTGATCTAGGGGTTATTAGCTGATGACTTATAGTGGGTTGTGTTCCTTATGAAATTTGAAATCGATTGGTATATAGCTCGTTAACAGAGGATTAGTGAATCGAAGGGAGTTGTGTTTTGAAGATTTACGATGTTCGCCGGAAACCGACGATGTTCTTGGCCAATTTCCGGCCAGGACAGGGATGATTGATGTGTTTTGATTGCATGAATAGATTCCTGGTGTTGAGTAGTGTAAATCTGGAGCAGATGGTGAGGTGAGGGTGCCGGAATCGAGTTCTCCGGCCACCCCTGTATTTTTCGGCGACGGGGGTGTAAAAATTACAGATTAGTCCCTGGACTTTTGGGGATGATGAAGTTTGGGCCCTGAAGTTTCCAGAGCTTTCAAAAATAGGATTCCTGTTTTAAAAATATTCAAAAATCATATTCCCTATTTATTTTTATTATAAAAATTTGATTTTAATTTCTGAAAATTCCAAAAATTATTATTTTAATTCCAAAAATTATTTTTAATTTAAAAATAAATCTAAATTAATTAGTTAATGAATTTTAGTTAATTTTTAATTGATTAATTGGTCAATTAATTCGAAAATTAATTGATTAATTGATTTTAATTAATTATTTAATTAGGTTTAATTATTTAAAAATGATTTAAAAATTCCGAAAAATAGTTTCGAGCTTTAAAATATTATTTTAAATTATTTTCAAGGCTCGATAATTATTATAAATTGTTTTAAAGCTAGAATAGGCCAACCGAACCCTGTTTATTACTCCGAAATTGATCCAGCGACCCATTTTAATTCCGAAAAATGTTTTAAAATCATTTTAAGTACCCGAAAACATGTTTATGACCCGAGACTTCTTTGTAAATGTTATATCATTGATTATGTGACGTGTTATGTGCTATATGTGACTTGTTGCTTGACTGTCGGTCTGTATATTCGATGTTTACTTGTTTATTGCATAACTTTCATTCCGTTAATCGGATTTGGGTGAAACGAAGGGTAGATAGAAGTATGTGTCGAATAGAATCGTATAAGTTGAATATTGATATATGCTTATGATATGTGAGCAGAAGAGGCAAGGCGTAGGAAAGGGAAACAAGTAGTCGAGGAGTAAGACAGTCGTGACTGAAAGCGAGTGCAGTATAATAAGCTAGTACCAAGCAAGTGTTCTGAACTTTCTCGAGATATTGTAGTGATTGATAGTTCTGTTTTATATTGCAAGTGCTTTGAAGCACTGAACCCTAAACCCTGATTCCAGTTATTGATCTTGAGCCATAAACCTGATTCTTTCTAGACCATTGATTATTGTATACCCAAATACGAACCTCAAATATACGATACTACTCCATAATTACATACAAACTAAATATCAAACATTGAACCAGATTGCTTACACATTCAAACCATTGTATCTTATGCTTGAAAGCCCAAATCCTTGAAACCTTGAAACATTGTTTCCTTTGTTATCCAATTCTTTCACTACCTAGCATCCATGCTTTGAAAATGCCATATTGATCCTTATGTAGATTGAAACCATTTTCATTATTGAACGTCCAATATTGTTAATGATTCCGTTTATTGCTTATTACTGTTTATTTTGTTATTATGTTAGAATTGGATTGTTTTTATAAATTTGTGGACCAGATTCGTGGTCAGACCATATAATGGTCAAGTTAGGCTAATGTGTGCCTTAGATCCAGTAATTAGAGCAGTGTTGTGTGCTTTGCTCGGGGTTAGTACGTGACTGATCAGCAGCCTAACCTTGGTTTTTAAAATGAAAATATAATATCCAATTCTAAATCATAATCTATTATTCACTTGACATCATAACCATGTTCACCTGATGATCATTATTCTCAGTTTTGTCATTGCGACTTGCTGAGCTAGTTAGCTCATTGGTGCGATGTTGTTTATGTTCTTTTCCAGTTAGAAGGAACCGGTTGGTACCGAAGATCCCCAGTCCAGCGCGAGAGCTAAGGGTTCAGGTTGATCGAGTTGAGCTAGTAGGCTTCTTTTGGAGTAATTTAAGTTTGTAAAAGTTTGTAATATTGTTAATTACTCAGCTCTGAGTTGGAATAGTTGGGATTCAAATGTTTGTAATATAAGTAAGTGTGTTTGGCTTATGTGCATACTTTAACCTATTGTGGTCCGTGGTAGTTGGTAAGTAGGGTCACTGCATATTATTATTATCTTTATTATTGTTATAAGCAGGTTATTAATAAGGTGTGTGTGTGTGGACCCCAAACTTCTGACCCGGGTTTGGAGGGCGCCATAAATAAAATATGAGAAATTTGTGAAGACGCGACTCAATTTAATAAGGGTTACATCCTGAGGGAGGAAAGCATGAAGGTCGTTGCCTAGGAAATAGAAAGTTATACGGGAAGTTTTTACTTCTAAGTCCTGAAGACCAAAAACTAATACAAAACTGATAGCACCGATACGTGTAAGGACTTGTTGCCTAGGTGACTCAATCAAAACTAGTCGGTGACCCGAAGATACCATGGGAGCATGAAAAATGCTGGAAAAGCTTAAGGCTTTAATCTGATTGCAAGGACTTTATGAAAAAAGTAGTTCGTGGTTCCTTACTTGAAATGCCCGAAACCCCGAAAAATGGAGTTGGCCTTGAAGGAAAGAAGAACCGTAAGCTATGCTCGGGGGCAAGGTTATCGCTCAAAACGTATCATATATTTTGGTTCTATCGGTTGGAGATGATGGCTGATGACAAAGATAATGAGAATAAAATATGATGGATACCCGGAACACGCACATAGCCAATGCCCAAAGGTAGTTCCTGATAATAATCATAAGTTACTTCATAAGGTGGATTGAGGTTAAGCATTTATCTATGATAACCACCAATCAAGTGACATAATTTCTGTGAGAAAGTGTGATACACGAATATGGACTTCCGTGAATCCTAGTGACAGATGATGAACATCAGCTCAACAACAAGGATTTAAACAAACAAGCAATTAATAGTCCGTGATTCCTACTTCATGCTTGTCCAAAGTGAATAAGCAAGCCAAGACGAGAAATGCTTCAACACACTATCTACTTCCCATATCATGGGTGAATCGTGCCACTTAAAAGGTAAATGCAGGAGTTACGTCATTCTTGTTAACCTGCAAAGATAAGGTTGGGATGCCCTTTGGAATCACTCCATCCCAAGGGTTGAGGCCTTTGAGTCCGAGAATTACGAAGAATACATGACACATGCTCTAAATTTGATTAATCCAACATCGGGATTGTTGAGGATCAAAAACGAGTTTCTTATAACATAAGGAGTAAAATAATGATTTTGTTGACAATACGCATTACTACCTAGAGAGAATAATGCACCTCGAGTTGGGCATAATGGAAATCCGAATCCCATATTTCGAAGGGCCGCATGTAGTCAAGAACAAATAAGGATGAGGTTCCTACAAGCTTGAAGACATTTAAAGAAAAGGAAATTTATACTTGACACACTTTAAACCTGAGGTTTAATTAAATCGAGCATCCAAATAGGACAATACACTTAGTGAGATGAACTAAGGGAAGAGAAGTTGGGGGGCTCGTAGAGGCCACGTTCCATCCGGTAGAAGGCAAGGAGAAGGCACGTATCATCCAAGCAAACGCTCGTAGAGCCATGATTTTATCTGATTAAAGGATCAAGGATTGTAAGTGGCAAGAGGAGAATGCTATTATAAGTTAGAGCCCAGAATAAACTTTGAATTTATATATCATAAGCTCAGATTGGGAAAGTTAGCAAAAAGTTATGGTTGTTGAAAGGCTTGTAGCTCGTAATTGGGAATCCCGATCTAAATTGTGAATCCTAGTCCAAGAGGTCAGAATCCTAGTCCAAGGAGTCAGAATCCTGATCTAAATTGTGAATCTTGGTCTAAGGGGTCAGAATCCTGATCTAAGAGGTCAGGATTCCTGATCTAAATTATGAATCATGGTCCAAGGGGTTAGAATCCTAGTACAAGGGGTCAGAATCCAGATCTAAATTGTGAATCCTTGTCCAAGGGGACAGAATCCTAGTCCAAGGGGTCATAATCCTGATCTAAATTGTGAATCCTGGTCCAAGGGGTTAGAATCCTGATCCAAGAGGTCAGGATTCCTGATCTAAATTTTGAATCTTGGTCATAGGGGTCAGAATCCTAGTCCAATGGGTCAGAATCCTGATCCAAGAGGTCAGGATTCCTGACCTAATTTGTGAATTATTCGACCAAGGGTCAGAATCCTGATCCAAGGGGTCAAGATTCCTGATCAAAATAGAGAATCGTCGACTAAGGCTCAGAATCCTGATCCAAGGGGTCAGGATTCCCGATCTAAATTATGAATCGTTTGGCCAAGGGTCAGAATCCTGGTCCAAGGGGTCAGGATCCTGATCGAATCATCCTGACCGAAAGTAGCTTCGACCAGACACTATGGGACCATAATTCGACAGGAATCCACCAAGATCTTGACCGAATGGATTCCTGGTCGAATTTTTTTTAAAAAAACTGAAATTAAGGAAAATTCCCGTAAAATAAGGAAAATTCCCGGAAAATTCCCGGAAAATTAAGGAAAATTCCCAGAAATTAAGGAAAATCCCCGGATAATTAATGAAAATTCCTGAAAAATAAAGGAAAATTTATGGAAAATTAAGGAAAATTCCAGAAAACTAAGGATAATTCCTTGAAAATTAAGGAAAAATCCTGGAAAATTAAGGAAAATTCCCGGAAAAATTAGGAAAAATACCTGGAGATACAATTTTTTTTTTAAATATTAGGAAAAATTACAAAAATACCCTGAAGTACGGAATAATTCCGAAAATATTAGGAAATTAGGAAAATACCTGGAGGTACGAAAATTCTTAAATTTAGGA